>NC_047504.1:11081422-11128674 GCF_902827115.2 Pseudochaenichthys georgianus | reverse complement strand
CATCAACAAAATCTCATTTCATTTGCCATGCTGTGTCTAATTATACAAAAAAAAAAGCCAGAAAAAACGGGGTACCTGAACGCATATCCATCACCATCTTATGCTGCGAATGGAGGCTGGGGGTCTCCGTCTGAGAAACCGGGCGATCACGGGTTCAATCAGCTAATCCTCCGTAGCCCCTCCGGTGTGTCTGCTGTCTCTCAGGCGGTGTTTTAGTGTCTGTCTCCCCGCGTTAGTGTCTGCTGCACCGCCGCTCCTGCATCGCCTCCAGAGGTGTTGCAGCAGCAGCATCACACGCGTGTATCCGCCAGCCTCGCAGGAGACTGGATTCTCTCCACATTTTTTCCCGTCCCGATGCTATACCGCCTACTGCTGGTGCTGCAACACAGACTAATCATTTGTTATAATAGGTGCTGCCCATTGGTGGGTTTGGAGGAGGAGGCGCACTGGCAGGGAAACTATAGGGGGGGGGGGGGAGTCAGATGTTAACAAAATCAGGTGCGGGATTTAAAACGCTATCGCTGAATTCAACATTTAAAATGTCATATCAGTTTCCCCCTTGTCGTCACCCTGTCAGATCAACATCACCTGCCATGCTTCAAATATTCATCTGAACTGTTATCGATCAATTATATAAAGATCGTGCGTACCCCAATTCGCCCCAGGGGATCAATAATTAGGATTTGTGATCGATTACATTTGCATGACTTTAAGACACGTTTTCCACCGTTTAATATCTTAGTAAACTCAACCATTTCTCTGATCTATGGCACTATATGTAAACCATATATTACTTTCGCTATTTCAAACCCTTTTCAGTTACTTTTAACGTTATTTGCTCACCTTTTCGGAGATACTCCACACACTTTCTGCAGACTAACGTAACTAACCTGCTGACGGCATAAATCTGAGACACATGGTTTAAAAAAAAAAACACTGCCAAAACACATCTGATATTAGTGCTGCTGGATGTGTTTACGGTGTCCGTGAAGGCTCAAGAAAACGTTAATTTGATGTGAGTTTTTATACATCTGGGTGAGTGAGTAAACTACTGCAAGACCAACCAACAAACGGCATTTATTTGGCTTATGCAACCAGCCTAACTATTTTTTGCATGCTGATTTATTCATGTTAAATCATGAATATGCATAGGCCTACATATGTCAAAACATGCGATGCAATTAAAGCCCTCTTCAGAAAAGTCTGGAGTCGTTATCATCCTGACGGTTGCCATGAGAGGGAAGCCGAGATCCACGTTTCGCAGCCGGTATAATTAGTGTCTGATATTTAACATGCCTATAATCCGTCTGGAGGGGCAGTCTGTGCGCGCGGAAGGAACAGCACGAACATGAAATGGTGTCCCCTCTGGGGGCAGATTTCAACACCACGGACAGCTCCTGCAAAGTGACGACAGAGGGGGCAAGTGTGTGAGGAAAGAGAGAGAGAGAGAGAGAGGTGTGTGTGTGTGTGTGTGTGTGTGTGGTGTGTGTGTGTGTGTGTGTGTGTGTGTGTGTGTGTGTGTGTGTGTGTGTGTGTGTGTGTGTGTGTGTGTGTGTGTGTGTGTGTGTGTGTGTGTGTGTGTGTGTGTGTGTGTGTGTGTGTGTGTGTGTGTGTGTGGAGATGAGAGGGTGGGGGTGAGGGGCTCTCCCAGAGGAAATTCAGTGCCTTTCAATATGTTGCCCTGCAGGCATCCCACTGTTTCAGACTCCTGCTTTACTACATGAAACAGAGGGCTGCACATATTAGTTTACACACACGCGCGCGCACACGCACGCGCGCACACACGGTATCCAACAAAAATACACATTTAAGGCTCATGAAACTGCTCAAATGTGAATCAAAAGCCATTCAAGCATATGGTGAAAATAGGAGACCCCAATATTTCCCAACAGTAGATATGTTCGTGGTTGTGATTTAAGTCATTTTCATTGGCTAAAAGCTATTTTAGCATTAATGATGTCATCGCCCTTTTCTTTCAGGAATGCTGTTGACGGAAACAAGAAGTTGTTCGCCATCTATGACACGAGGTAGGAAATGTCACAACACACACAGGTTATATTATATATTAATGAGGTTCTCCAACTGTGAGCTTAATTGTCCGGAGTGTCTGGCGACTTCAATATCTCTCAGTCTGAATATAATCAATGCTACAGCCATACATTTGAGATTGTTATAGGCGATACACTGAAGGACCAATCACAAGCATCGATTAATGGGTTGATAACCACAGCCTGTCCCTCCTCGATATGGTTCGGGTCCCGCCATTTTTACAGGAAAGGGGATTGGCGCAGATGGCGTGAAGAGCACTGTAAAAAATGTCCATCTTAATTTAAGCCAATTTGAATATTGAGTCCTAAAATATATTCGTGAGGAAAAATGTATGGTTTCAACTCCATTCTTGTTTTACTTACTTAGATATTGGGTCTTGGATATAGCTTAAATAATTTGTACTATTAAGAGAAAAAAAAATATTTAGGCATTATATCATTTGACATATATATAGAACATGGGGAACACAACTTGAACTGTGAAATAGTTGCATAATATTCTCTTTAACTTTAAAAAGATTATTTAAAAGCGAGTTTCAGGGAGAGTTGAATAACAATATGCAAATAAATTATATTATGGGAATTGTAGGATCCACTGTTTTTGTACATTTCTGACTATTTTCATGAATTAAAGTTAGAATATTTTGTCTGAAGCTGCTTTGAAATATGTCTCTTGTGAATCCTACAACTTACTGTACGTGTTACAAAGCCATAGCGACCCTTTAAACACCCACATCCAATCAAAACACAAGACCTAAAATAGACAAAGGCAGATTATTGGCCAAATAATAAAAAAAAATGAAGAGAATTTTCAGAGCACTTCATGCATTGGAAATGATTTTATATGCATTACAATAAAGGGAAACTGAGCTCTGGGATATTCCCCCCCAAATATAAAAAAGAAAGACTTAAAATTAGCTACTGGTGGATGTTTTTTACAGTGTGTAAGTGTTGGGCTTCGTCTCACATTTGAACAAACCGAGTGCCTTCACCGCCACCAGCAGCAGCAGCAGCACCCCGCGCGCACTCCTCATCAATATGCGCTTCAGATCCTGAATGTAGAGCCGCTTCTTCTTCTTCTTCTTCTTCTTCTGCACAGTCACACACGGCAAACCGGAGCCAGTGTTTGAAGTCGGGGATGTCTGCCCATATTTCACATCTGACTCCATCCACTGCCAGCTGCTGACTTTTACCCCTCTTCTCAGTCGACTTTCACCTCTCCGGGCAATCAATGGATTTACTCTGATTTTAAAAGAGCGTCCGGAACCGTCTCGACTGTTGCTGCTGTTGTTGTGGTTGTAAACAACGCAGAAAGGCACACATACACAAAAACAGGGGTGATGTTTCCTTTGCACAGGGTGCGTCAATTTCGCGTCTTTTCCGCACTGGTTGTCGGTTCGATTGTGTGTTGCGCGAAAAGGTGAGTGCTTTTGTCATTCTGTGAGAAGTCAAGGTTACTGCACGGGTTGATTGACAGCCGGAGCCAAGGTGATGTCCCCCCTTCTTTCTTCTGCTCTCATTGCAGCGTCAATGAACCGGGGAACATGTCTTTCGTGAAGGAGACGGTGGATAAACTCCTGAAGGGTTATGATATCCGACTGAGGCCGGACTTTGGAGGTAGGTGCCATGTTTACCTCCCCCTAATCCCCCCTGTGCTTTATGTTTGGCGCCATTCACAGTGTTGTGGTCAGGTGTAAAGGGCCTCTACATATTGTGCTTTGTAACCTCTTGCAGGCGCCCCCGTGGCAGTGGGGATGAGCATAGACGTGGCCAGCATAGACATGGTGTCAGAAGTCAACATGGTGAGTGCATTATCACTGTTTCTCTGTGTTTACTCAGCCGCATAATGTATGCAGTCCTGCTGCCTCTGCACATTGGCACTCAGTGCGGATGTAAATCCAGCTTTTTCTCTCTCCTCCCGAGCCATTATGTGATGGGCTGGGTTTCCTGTAAGCAGTAACATCTTTATCTCACCCGCTGCACACTGCGCTACCTTGCATACACAGAGCCCGGGTGTAACACATGAGCATAATGCAGCTCCTGACAGTGCTTATCTTCACAGCAGCTCACTTAGAGGACAGATTAGAGCTGCAACGGTGGTTTGGCAATCAATACAGTCCACATGCAGAGCAGGACGCCGAGCGAGGGAAACATGCTCTGATGTTGGACTCTCCAGCCTTTAAGTGGTTTCCTTTGTATCCAAACCGCTGCTTGTTAACCTCAGTGTTTCACGAGCGTCCTCCCAAGGCCGCTGGGCAGAGAAGGAGAGCTGATTTGCTCATGTGTGAGTGTGATGCAGTTCGGCCTGTGTCGACACGAAAAGTCTCTTCAGGCTGATGTGTCGTAACGTATCCACAGACGAAGACCCACGTTGCTTTGGAGATAAGAGAGAGATGCTAAGCCCACATGAATGACCTGTCGAAGTGAACACATGTTAAGGTATTGATTTTGATGCAACCTCTGAAGCCTAAACCTCTGCTCAGACGTGCTCCATGTGCCCGGAGGAGTCAAGCTCAGGTCAGTCAGGGACTCAACCCCGGTCTGATTGTGAACATCACTTCACATAATGCTTTTGCTTATTGACCAGATCTACTTAAGAGGAGCAAGGCTAGCTTTTTACTGCGCCATCATGTTAGAAAATGATCACTATTTATCTGTGTGTGTGTGTGTGTGTGTGTGTGTGTGTGTGTGTGTGTGTGTGTGTGTGTGTGTGTGTGTGTGTGTGTGTGTGTGTGTGTGTGTGTGTGTGTGTGTGTGTGTGTTGATCAATAGTAATGGCTCAATAGCTTCTTCACCAGGTGACGCCTGGCTTTGACTTACCAGCACTCGGAGTGGGAGACAAGAGCTCCGTGACCTTTGGCATTAGAGAACACGCCCAAAGCAACTCCTAAAAAGGACTGACTGTATATACATCTCATTTATTCAGCTGAAATGTACATATAGTTCAAACCTAGTAATTTGTTAGCCCAAAAAGTACAAATGTTCAGCTACTCAACTGTAAGGATTCGCCGTTTTAATTGATTGAAGATGGAGTTTCTACTTAAAAGCAAGCCATTTGAATCCATCATCTTGCCATGTTCACTCTGTCCTGACATTTATGTTTTGTGACCATTTCATATAATTGATCAAAAGTCTGTTATAATTTCGGAGCCTCAATTGACTAAAACAAAATAGCTAACTATGTAGATGTATGCATAATCATATTTTCATGCACAAATGGCTGAAACACTTTGAAGGATCCAAGAGCTCAGTGGCTAACATCAGCTAGCAAGCCAATTATGCGAGTGCAGGGCAGGAACCAGACAGCTGAGTTCACACGTAAATAGATAATTAATTGGGTCCGTTTCTCATCGCCACCATTGCACCGAGGGACTGCTTCCGCGTGCATCGGTGCTCGTTAGACGATGAGCAGTTGGCTGCGATCCGGTGTTGAAGCCAAAACAAGACCGGTCAAGCTGCTTGTTGTTTTTCACACCAGCGTTTGACATTTGGTGGATGCTTTTCATGCGACGCCGGGACCGTCTGTGGCCGTGGAGCCGGGGCTCGCTCCAGTGGGACCGGGATAACGAGTGCTTTTGTCCTGGTTTATCCAACACACAACATGATACATTCTGCCCCCTCTATTTCGGTCTGTTGTCAGGCTCGGCCTTGCATTCACTTCAAGAAAACTCCAGCTGCTAAATCCACTCCGGAATGACCCGCATGCATTAATGCTGGGGGAACGAGTTGACTTGCACTGCTGTGCTGAAATGAGGCCTGGCTCCAACAACTGCGTTCTACAAGCAGCACAGATTTGCAAAACAATACTGGCAAACATTTGTCGGCGTGACCTCAGATACAAAGAGAAAATACTGCAACACAAGCGAGTAGAGAGCCTGAGGTTTCTGCTGTTGGTGAGTTACGGTTCTGCAGCTTCAGCGTGGGTAGGTGAGATCCAACATCTGCTCACTCATTTGTTTAGAAAAGGGACGTAGTGAGATATAATGTTTAGGAAATGGATCATGAAGTTGCAGATCAATCAGGGCTAAGGTTATTCATCGATGTCAGTGGGGGGCGACTGTGGCTGCGAGGGGGTGCGGTCGTCTTTCCACCAGAAGGTTGTGGGTTCGATCCCCTGCAGTCAACATGTCGATGTATCCTTGGGCAAGATACTTAACCCTGAGTTGCTCC
The DNA here is from genome assembly GCF_902827115.2 of Pseudochaenichthys georgianus. NCBI lineage: Eukaryota > Metazoa > Chordata > Actinopteri > Perciformes > Channichthyidae > Pseudochaenichthys > Pseudochaenichthys georgianus. Next base: position 11,122,456 of record NC_047504.1, on the reverse strand, counting down.
CGATGGCCGACGGTGTGTGGATGTGTGTGAATGTTAGGTCCTTGAGCAGGGGTGTCAAACTCAATTTCATCACGGGCCACATTCGCATTATGGTTGCACTCAAAGGGCCGGGTGTAACTTTAAGACTATATAAAAATACATAATAAATATTTAATATATTTAAAATAATGTATTATATTACATTATTGCCTCTGCATTGGATTATTATCGGATAGGGTAATAACTTCATAATTAACTACGTCTGGAAGCAGAAGTCTTTGGCAAATAATGGCAAGTCTCTTCAGTGAGAATGTCACAAAATGATTTAAAAAGAAAAGCACAATTAAAAAAAGTGACATTTTGAAAAAGAAAGTGACATTTTGAAAAAAAGTAAATTCTGAGAAAAAAGGCATATTTAGAAGAAAAAAGTCAAATTTGAGATGCATTGTGGGACATGTAGTTTATGGGCAACCTGCTTCTGTAAATCGGAATGTAACCGTATAACAAACATATTATATTATTTACAAGCTCTTGTGGGGCCACATGAAATGAAGTCGCGGGCCGGATTTGGCCCCCGGGCCTTGAGTTTGACACCCCTGTCCTAGAGGAAGGTACACTGCTCTGTATGAAAGGGTGAACGACATGTAAAGCGCTTTGAGGGGTCTTAAAGACTGGATAAAGCGCTACAGTAGTAAGAACAGTCCATTTATCATTTATCAGTGATTAAGGTTGAGGGTGAAAAATGATCCTGGGTCAATATAATCCTCTCACCGGTATTAAACGCTGATATACGTGTGCATTCAGGCATGTGAATGTGCACATGTATACTAGAGAGAAGAGGGATTGATCCTTGCAAGTATGCATGCTTAGTCCATGCAGGTCAACATACTATATTAGGGACTGTGGTTTAGGGTAGGAGGAAGTCGAAAATGTAGTGAAATTGCTCATATATTTTGTAGTCCATCCATTCTTTGTCCTCAAAACCAGACGCCTACATTACCCATGATGCAACTTGGCGGTACACAGTTTTGGTAGGATATTTAGCTGTGTTATGGTAGTAGCTACACATGTAGCCTATAGCTGTTAGCCTCAAGTGGGAAACACATGTTTAACCCCAAAGCGGCAGTATTTGCACTAAAACGTATTTTCTCATATGCAGTAGTACATGCATACATATTTGATGTACAAAATCACCCTTTAACACAACAACTCACTGCTATAGTTTAAGATGTAAGGGGGAATGTGAAAGACAATATTGAATATTCTGGGGAGGAACTTGTTTTTTAGAAACTGAAATATAAAACACCCACTCCAATAATTGTTTTACAGTCCCTTTATCTCGACACTGAGCACTTTACTCACACCGTGTACTCCCCTGGTCCCAATACTGTACATACCTCCACTCTGGTTTTATTTGATGTGCAGTGGGAGTTCATGTTCATCAACCGTGGCAGAATCGAAGATGGTCTTTGGCTGCCTTGGGAATTTTACTGGAGACAACACTCGGGCAATCAATGCATCAACAGACCTGAACAAGAAAGCAAGACATGGGAGCAGAGAAGATACGATGCTAAGATTTATTGAAGGACTGAAAAGAGCAGAGAAAAGCGAGGGCTTGAAGAGGTGAGAAATCCAGGCAGAGAGAGGAGGGGGGAGCTGACAGGAAGAAAAGATAGCAAGAAGACGACTGAATGTTACATCTGGCACGTCAGAAATCCACCTGGCAGGGCAGGTCGGCTAACTCTGAGCGGGGGGCTCCTGCACAGGCAGATGCTAACGTGTGAGAAAGACGCACTAATTACCTCTGAGGTTTGTTGGTGGCGTGCCGGGGGCCTCGGCAGACGAGAAACACACACGAGGACAAGATCCGAGCACGGCAAAACAGATGATGTGTGTGCCGAGGCAGTGCTTACTTAGAAACTAGCTGTGTCCACTTATTGATTCACGCTAACAAACGTGTCACTTAATAGTGCAGAGACCGGGGGTTGGGACCAAGGTTCGGGGTGATTATTTTAATTGCCGCAGAGCCAGCATTTAGCAATGTTTTGAAACACCCCAATTAAGAATATTTAAATATCAGGGCACCGTGTGTAGGTGTGCTTTCATTATCAAAGACCTGCTGCAGACATGGCGGTGTTTATCGCAGCCCATTAGCCGTGCCTCGTGGAAGTCATCATCATTTTGAGAAATTAAATCACAGGGAAATGGTCAGAGTCTGAAACCGTGTGTGTGTGTGTGTGTGTGTGTGTGCGTGTGTGTGTGTGTGTGCGTGTGTGTGTGTGTGTAGTTGCAATTAACAGGCTGAACAAGCTAGTCATCCATACACCCACGACTGCGTGTGGGTGTCGAAGAGAAGAAAAAAAATCTGTCATTATGGAGAGGTGAAAAGATCTCTCTCTCCATCTCCGCTTCTCCAAATGTTCCGGCTGCCTGCTTTGCGTTACGGAGACAACATCTCCATAAAGTACCTTCATGTTTCTCTCGGTGTGATCCCTGCAGAAGTGTGAAAGGTGACACAGCCGAGTCTGACAGGTATTTTGGCGTTGCATAAATATTGGCATCAGATGTTGCACAAACTGTGTCACCCTAATTATGGTATATAGGACGTCGAGCTATACGGAAAAAGAGCATATCTCCCTTCGAGCTGCGAGTATGGCTTAATATACCCTCGTGTCTTTTACCCGTCATCCGGCTTCCTGCCTGATGGAATGTAATTGGCCTCAGGAGAGAGCAACGCTGTGGGGTGAAGCGGAGAGCGGCCACTTCCTGGTTGAAGTAGCCAAAGGACGCGTACACTGAAGCTGCTTCGCTAACCCCGCAGTCTTCCTCTCGCTCTGAGCGGCGGATACCGTTAAGACTGTGAAGCTGGGGAATCAAAGAAAGTGACAGGCGGCAGCGGCCTCGTTTTTCCTCTCAGTGCCACTCAAGCAGGCGTCATGGTGAGGCAAATCAAAAGGGAGCGGCAGGGAAACTATGAACTGGATTTATGGTGGGGGGTTATTGGAAAGGTCATCAGTCTGATTCCTCTAAGTGTAATGGAGGGGCGGATACGAGCAGGAGAGCAAAGACCGCTGCAGCGAAGGTTTTGAAGCCGATTCGAAGTCCGTTTTACAGCAGAATAAGTAGATGAAAACATTGGGGTTCGACTTCTTTCCCTTTGCCTCCGAATGCGTTCTGGTGTACCTCGCTCACGTCACAATGGTTACTTTATTACATTTCTCTTCCACTAGAGTTGCTCATTGATGGAAAAGTGGGAAGACTAACACATATACTTTTGACCGGTGTTTCAAGTTTGAAAGAAGGTCAAATGGCTTGTCGTGTACATTGATACACTATAATGAGAGTTTGAATCCACCTCGGTGTCGGGTTCCCATTGCTGCCGCTCAGATGAAGCCGGTGCACGCCGTGACTTCAGAGTCATGTTGTGCTAATGGATCCGATTGTAACCTTTCCCGCTAAATACAAAACCCAGATTTGAGTGGGTTTTGCGTCCCGCGGGAAACGGTCTTTAGAGGTAAAGGTCGGGAGAAATCAATCCTTGCTTTTGTTATATTGATCATTGTATTATTAGTGAGTCGAGAGGAATGGCTGCTGGCATGGATGTTCATATCATGAATAATAAAACAGGTTTAGACAACTCGTTCATTTCGGTCAGAAGTCATTAGCACGTGCTGCTGAAGCTAAACAATCTGATTCTGGCACGAGTCTCTTTGTCTGCTTGTTGCCTTTAGAAAGACATACCGACTCTTATTTTGAAGGGTTGTGTTGGATGACCCTTTATGCTTTGCCTTCTTCCCACACGAGACCTCTGACACCTGCGTCTCCCCTCGAGCTGCGCCTTCTCTTCCTGCATCTGTTGTTCGAGCACATGACACACTTTTGGGAGCATTCGATAAATACAAAAAAGACATCCTATTTTCCTCAAGATAAGAAAAGATAAAAGCCAACGCATTTTAACATAGTTTTACATCAAAAAGCTTCGTGTAAATGAAATCTTCAAGCGGGATAACATGTGATATACTCTAATAAAAGAAGGACAGTGGTGTGTACCTCAGGGGCTCTTAGACAGAGTTTTATTTGTACATTCACCATGTGCCGTCTTTCCCCGCCTCCTGGTACCTGGAAATGAGGCAATACATCATGAGATATTAGACGGTGAGGGAATTATACTGTATATTGCAGACGGCAACACGGTGTACACTTGAAGAAGAAAAGCCCAACTCAGTCCTTGTGTTTGCTCTCAATAAGGGACGGGGCTATTTTTATATTCTATAGCAGCAGAAGGATAGGAAGTCGCTGAGGGATTCCCCCGCACTGCGGTGATACATCGCCTCGGGGGCCATCCCCAGGGGGGGCTTCCAAATTACATCGAAGTGACTCAAATTGCTTTACTTGGACGTGGGTTCACGCGGAGTACACAGTGATTACATCTCACATCATCGTTTGTTTCCCCGAGATGTGAAGTTTATCCGCGGGAAAGCCGGCGGTCATTTATTTTTCATGTTGAGCCGCGCGGCTTTGTTATGTGTAATGATGATTTCTTTTCGGGTTTATTAACACGTCCTCTACTCCCTCCCCTATGGTGCGGCGGCGGCCTATGATGATGAGCCGGTTCCAGCATATGCCGGGGACAGAGAGCATATGCCATGTGACAAACACCGTTAGCAGGATGTTTCCTAGATACTGGTGCTATCAGGACGTAGCAGTCAGTATGCTAGCGCTGCAGCGAGAGAGAGGGGAGATTACATTGAATATGGGTCACTTCGGAGCCAAAAGTCTGCTTATCTGAATTCTCACACACCCTGAATGAAAGTGATAATCCAGTCGGGTTAATTGAATAATTGAGGCTTGCTGGAAATCATTTCCACTGGTCATTATCTGCGCTGAAAACATATGCTAATAACCAAGCTGTGTATTGGGACGGATGTGTTGTGGGAGATGGGAGAGTTGTCAATAATTCATAATCCATAGTTCATAGAAAGAAAGAAAAGTCCCTCAAGGCTCAGAGCAGGTACCCAAAGCGCCTCATCTGAAATGCAATCCGATTGTCTGCATGCACTATTGATGAGGATTGCTTGGCTGTGTGTTTGTACCGACGACATGGTTAATTTAAATCATGTATGTCCTACTAGTCGCGCGTACTCTAGCTGCTGGCACTCTAGCGAGAGATGGATACCTCGAGAGGCGGGATATGATAGGGGTCAAAAGGAAGCCGTGTGAAAGCGACATCAGTCATTCGTAGGGATTGATGGAGGTTACGTTTCAACGTGATGGAGGAGAGTCCACAGCACCCGGTTAATGTCATTTCTCCACATGCCGTGATCAATCCACATCGACTCCTTTAACGAGACGGAGACCGATCGCACACATCGCCCTCCCTGACACCGAAGCCTGGAAACCGACGGGGATTAATTCTCCAAGAGGCGGCATGCCATCGCTGGTCCGCTGTGACTCAAGAAGGGAGAAGATTAACCTAGGGAGGAGTTGTTAGTGTTTTTTGTCACGGGGCTAATAGATTCATATATTCTGCGCTGCTCTGAAATCAGAGAAAGAGAGAAAGTAGTTCCTGTTATATAACAGCTGCAGACTTTGCAAAGCTTCTCCAGAGCAACATAATGTTATAAACTCTATCCAAAAGGAAGAGTAGTCCCCTTGTATTACAAGTATGCTAAAATGGTGGCTCCTCAAGTCCCCTATAGTTTCACAGGGTTAGCATGTTTCCAAACACATTTAGGGTCAACTAAATAATTATTTAACCACATAAAAAAGCATTGAGATAAAATCTAATTTACAATGCTGACCTGGCCAAGAAGGCAGCAGCGTTACACATGACGCAAACATGTAGAATACAGAGAACATAACTAAGAAAAAGCCGTCACTACACAGTAAGAAAGGTGCACTACTTACTAGTGCAAGAGCAGCTGGTGGTAAGGACCTCAGACAACTTCAATTTAAAGCATGCTATTGAGACAAGTGCCCTCAGTTTGAGGCGTGATTGAAGGTCGTTCCAAGACCAAGGACCAAAATAAAAAAGACTTCTTTCCCCAGCCTCAGTCCGCACGGCAGGAACCCGTATCCAGGCACCGGGTCTGAGGTCGTAAGAGTCACAAACTGGAGCACATAGGTGCAGTGGAAGCTTTCCTAAAATGGCTTTATACATTAATAAAAACCAATGCTGCATCCTACGTGAGGACCATGCAGTTAGGCTGTACAGTGTGCAAAGATGAGTCCTATAGGGTGCCTTTGATATATAACATATATATAGCATGGCAGAGTGGGTCAAGCTTGGCCAAAACAGTGGGACAGGCCCATCTATTGACTTTACCCCAATGGAGAGACTCTTATCTTTGATTTCTGACGTGGTTTTTTGTTCATAAAAGCAGTCAATGAGGAGACATGTGTGTACAGTAATTGCCAATAACTGGTTAAAATGACCAATGGGAATAAAAGGCGGCCACACACACCTCTAGGGCTGATGACAATTTTCATTATAAATGAGTCTATTGATTCTTTTTTGTTATTAATTGATTTAACATTTAGCTTTTAAACCCAATTTACAACGATAAGCCGCAAATCTTCACATTTTGGAGCTGGAGATCGATATCTATGTATCTATGACATTATTGCAGATTTGTGCTTAGAAATGATATCATAAAGGCTAATTGATATCTTAAACCACATTTTCTTAGAATACTACTCGATCTATTCGCACATAATTGGCCCAAATCCAAAGATATCGCAATTACAACGATATAAAAACAGATAAGGCAGCACATTTCGGAGCTGGAAATCTATATTTTTGGGGATTATTGCTGGATAAAATAGTGTATCTATCGCAATTATTGCAGATTAGTGCTTAGAAATGATATCATAAAAGGTACATGCTATCATAAAACCAAATCTTTTACAATATTACTTTATTTACTTCCATATAATTGGCAATAGCCAAGCACAACCAGACTGGCTCCACCGTTTTGGCGGACCCCAACCACGCCATGTTTCCACCACTATACCTCCGTGGCTCGGTGCCAAATCTCTTTCCTCCTCATGCTGGGGGACCCATCTGTATCCTGTGCTGACTAAGACTTTCCCTGTGTGCTAACCCATCGTGGAAAACATGTAGGAAGAATTAGTCAAAATAAAGGGATGAATAATTAACGAGCAATTCTAATTTCAGTTCAGTTTTAGTTATAAGTGTTGATGATTCCAGTTATGCAACGTCTTCGGGAAGCCGTGCTCACTGCAATGGACGTTTTAATCCTCATTATCAGTATTTGACATTTGGTGCGTACCTGATATATACGCAGCAGCGATGGACATGTGTTCGTGCCAGCTTGGTGCGGGCGGGTTTCATTTCAACGCCACAGCGGGCAGAGAGAGATCATGGCATGGCCCTGAGAGAGAGGGAGAAAGAGAGCGAGAGAGAGGGAGGGAGAAACAGAAATATGAGAGAGACTGTTAGCTCGGGTAAGTGGATTATGGGATGTGGAAGGAAGGAAGGAAGGAAGGAAGGAAGGAGGAAGGGAGGGGCTCTGTCCTCTATCTTCACTTCTCTGGTCAAATACTACTGGAGTCAATGCTAAATAAAACATTTTACACACACTGTAATAACTTGAATTCTTACCAAGTATAATTGTTGTATCTCTAGTCAGAATATGTCTTCCTTATCCTGGTAAAAAATATAGCTCAACATACAATTCCCCAGATAATTATAAGATATCATGTATCCAAATATCCCATATTACTTGAATCAATGCAAAATAAAACTGTTTTTTAAGCATCCTATTTTTACACACGGTAAAAACGAGAAGTATATTCGTCTAATATCTAGTCAGAATATGTCTTTCCACTTCCCTATCCGGGTCAAACATAGCTCAAAATACATCTCACAAGATCTAATATATCAAAATATCCCATTTTATTTCAAGAAATCTTATCCAGCAAATGTTCACAATGCTTATTATCCTATCCCAACAGTATCTTCATGGCTGGACTTAAGTACGTCTTGCCTTAGGTGCCAGATAGTGAGGGTGTATTACAGACAGATACAAATACTACACATTTGAGCTCAGTAGTTTGAAAATAGTCAAACACAAAGCTTTTATATACTACTATTTGCATTTTGATATCCAATCTTTGTATATAGTGCATTTGGGGACTGGGGAAATGTTGTCAAACTAATTGGGTTGAATCTACGAGGAAAGTGCAATATATCTTCACTTAAAGTACATATATCCATGCGGGTCCCGTACCGTACATAAAATGCATCACGATACAATCAAAGTACAAAAAAGCTATTGGAATAAAGTCGTGTAAATCTCAGCCTTTTTGAAATGAAATAAAACACAAGCTTTGGAATCACTGCTTACTGGGAATACACTACTGTTGATATAAAGGGACGCTGCAGCTCCATGAGTCACGCGTGTTGTTGTACGACAGCATATCGATGTTAATGCTTTCATGAAGGGAGGGCAAAGGATCTTGGGAGAGTTTGGCTGCAGCGAATGGACCAGTTGGCTCTCGCTCTGTATGCGGGCAGGACGCTGGGTCGTGTCGTGTAAATATTAGGAGCTCCAACAGTGGGGAACGGGCAGTTAATATTTCAGAGCTGTCAATATTTGCTTCTGCAGAAGATTCAACATCCAAGGCTTTTATTGTCGTTGTGTCGTCGATGGAAATCTTAGGTCACAGGCTTCTCCTCCAACTGTGCAACACAATGAAACAGATAAAATATTATAAAAGTAAATAAAATAGAATAGAAATAGTGCAAGAAGAGTCTATACATGTAATTGGAATAATGACTAATAACAGGTTTGTTACCAGGTAGGTTGACACGGACGAGGAATTTGACTTGATGGATGTTCTTTCAAAAGTTCAGGTGTTCAGTCTTATGGCCTGTGGGATGAAACCGTCCCCGAGTCTGGTGGGTTTAGACACATTTAGTGTATCTATTAGGGCCGCTCGATTATGGCAAAAATCATAATGTCGATTATTTGGGTCAATAATTGATATCACGATTATTAAAAACGATTATCCATTTACTTTGAAAACATCAATTTATTGGAGAAAAAAATGTGAACAGTATGTTTTTAACAGTTGATTACCCTGAACGTTAAGTAGAACTCAACTGAAAAACCAAAAAATAAAATAAATAATAATCGTTTTATTTCGATTACGTTGTTTTCGTAATCGTTGCAAGCCATAATCGTAATTGCGATTAAAATACGATTAATCGAGCAGCCCTAGTATCTATGATGTATTTAACCATCAAACGTGACCCGTTGTCTTTTGTCCCGTGTGTGTTTCCGTAGGACTACACGTTGACCATGTATTTCCAGCAGTACTGGAGGGACAAGCGTCTCGCCTACTTAGGGATCCCCCTCAACCTGACTCTGGATAACAGGGTTGCCGACTCGCTCTGGGTCCCCGACACATACTTCCTCAACGACAAGAAGTCTTTCGTCCACGGAGTCACCGTCAAGAACAGAATGATCCGCCTGCATCCGGACGGGACCGTTCTCTACGGCCTCAGGTTGGTTCTGACTCACACTATTACCCCATGTTGTCTGACACGAGAGTTGGGAAGGAGGATGCATATATTCTGCAGAGACTCCCTATATCATTGTCAACTAATCCTTTGGTTCTGCTTCACACTGCTCCCCCTTTCTTGTCCAAAATTCTGTAAATACAAGTCCTAAGAGGTTGCAACAACCAAAACCATCACTGAATTTATCCTATCACGAGTGAGTAGGACATTACAAGTGGACTACCAGTAACCCTGACTACACATACGGCTGTTTGGCCTTTGCCTTATTCGTTTTTGTGAACAAAATGACTAAGTAAGTAAGTAAAACTTTATTTATATAGCACCCTTCTCAACACAGTACAGGACACAATTCACAGTACAACTATAAAATGTAGAATAAAAGGCATAAAACGGCAGCAGGTAACACATAGGATAAAACATACGACAAAACAACAATAATAAAAAAAAATTAAAAAAACGATTGCTGAAATAGTTTGCAGATACTCTCCATAATGTTTCTAAAGTGTCGACATATCCGAAGACGGTGCAAATACCACCACCAACAACGTATTGATTCTAGGTCTGGGTAGCCAATGAAAAGTGGGCTTACAGTACTAGTCATCCTGATGTTACAAACCACCGCTTTGAAGCCTTGAATTTGGCCGTCGCAATCTTTTTATGGAACCAGAATGAATACAAGACGAGGGTCAAACTGCAACCTAATACCCTTTCTTCTCCATGTTCTGAAGATACAAGTCCTAGGAGAACACAGAAACAACCAATGAATGTATCCTACCACTCGACACTGTGTGTGTAGCCCATAACAAGTGGACATACTAGTCACCTTGACCACAATGTGGCTCTCGCCCTTATTTGGTTTTTGGAACCAGAAATGATGAAGGACCGATTGCTGGAAAAGCTTGCAGATACTCTCCATATTGTTTCTGAATTGTCAAGATATCCTAAGAGGGTGCAAAGACAACCAACAACTCTTCAATGAAAGCCTTCAATTGGGCTCTTTGGCCATCGCAATCTTTTTTTTTAAAAACAGAAATAATACAAGATGAGAGTCAAACTACCGTACTTTTCGGACTATAAAGCGCACCTGCATATAAGCCGCCGCAGCTAAATTGTCCGTCTGTCTTGCTCTCGTTCTGTCTCTCGGTTCCACTTTCACTTTGGCGCGCGACCTGTCTCACTCTTTTCCCGCCGCTTAGAGGTGGCGGGCGCGGACCGGTCCTAGAGCCCGTAGGGTTAAAGGTGGTTAATTTTACCTGTAAAATCCATAGATTTAGGAGGTTCCCTAGTGGCCGTTAGCGGTACAACAAAAATGGGGAAAAAAGTCGCGGCTTATAGTCCGAAAAGTACGGTACTACAAACTACAACCGAATGCTGAAAAATAAACTGTTAGGCCACCGAGATGTTACAAAAAACACTGAAAGGTACAGTAAGGTACTAAAAACTATTAAAACCCAAATCAATGGCCAAGCACAATAAAAGCATCATCTTACAGTGTGCTTAATTGAAAAGTCCCCGACACCCACACAATGCTCTCCTCGAGTTGAGTAGCGCTTGCACGTCGTGTGCCCATCTGTTTCAGGAAGACCTTTTTCAACAAATAAACTCTGGCCGAAGAGGTCATTGATTCTCCATATGTATTTATCTAGTTACAGTGTATTCATGTATTCATGTCTTTGGACTGGGGACCTTTCTGCGGCGATGCATACGAGCCGCCCTCCCTGCAACAGGCTCAGGGTGAAATGTTCTCACATATTTCCCATTGTCAAGTTAATGCTGTGTTTAAAGCCCAATTACGGCACCGCAGTCGCCCATGCTGAGAACGTGGCAGATTTCTGCCGCCGGCCGCTGAGCAGCCAGAGGATTATGTGTCGTGCTCAAGGGCACGCTGACATTTGATTCTTTAAAGGAAGCAGTCAGAGGAAGTGCGGGGTGCAGGTTAGACGGCGCATTAATGCAACGTTAAGCGTGCAGCTGTTGTTTGATATGTGTTGCGTAAAGCCCTTGTTTTGAATTCCCATTGATCTTCTCCACAGGCAGGTTCAGAAGAGTTACTGTGACCTATGAATATGGATGCATGCTTTGAATTATTAGAGTGCAGAGCGAGAAGTGTGTGTGTGTGTGTGTTTTTGCACATACTTGCGTGTGTTTGCGTCCTTCAGTGTTCGTATGTTACAGCCATGCAGCCATGCTTGATTATGCAAGTGGAGTTCACAGCACTTTAGCTTTGCGGTCTACTTATAGACCTCTCGATGCTTTCAAGAGATCAAAGGCAGATGTGTGACGCGGTGTTTGTGATACCAACTGTTAAATACTAATGTGTGTCAGGTAAGGCTGCGTAACGTCCTGAATACTGATTCATGTCGTGGACAAACTGGATGTCAACGTTAGGCATTGTCTTAAGGAATAAGGACACGACATTTCATACGAAGGCGTGTTCATGGGTTCATCTGTTGGATTTTAGGTTGCTTCCAAAACATGTCTGCATGCTCTGTCTTATTGTGTCCGTCTGAATATGCCTGTAATAAGACACCTCCCAAACAAGCTGCTTTGATTGGCTAACAAAAACATGTGACGCACCTTTGCAAAGGTATATCTATATAATAGTGTATATCATACATAAGGGGGGACGGTATATTCTCAAACAAGCCCTCATATAACAAAGGAAGGGAACCCAAATGTTTTTCACGATATATGTTTGACCTCCTTTTGAATCCAAACATATATTATATTCACTGATTTAAAGCCTAGTTTAAGCTTTGCTAAGAACACATAGCAGACAGGAATCGACATTTTAAAATACTATAAATGTATAACAAGAAGGAAGGAAATGCAGGGTGTCACAATACGTCTCGTCGGCAGTCCTGATGTTCTGTCGTTGTGGGTTAGCTGTATAGTGATGGCACCTAATGGCTTTCCACAGCTTCATCTGCACTGCACGAAGTCTTCCAGTGGCTACCTGCCAAGCAGCCGGCTTCTAATCAGGGCAGACTTAGCCTAAATTATTTCAAATTTGCATTTCACTTTGCTGCTTATTTTAACTGCTGACTGTCTGCCTTTCGAGCTCATCTGATAAACAAAGAGATACCTCCTCAAAACCCCTGAGCTCTGCCAGAAAGTGTTGCCTTTAATAGCATTTTTATTTACACAAATGTTCACTTCGTCACTGGGCGGAGGGTTTGAGACGTGAGGACATGGAGGGAGAACTGCCTGTGATCCATAGCGTCGTTATTTAAACGGTAACAAAGTCAGCGTAACACATTGGAGGCGAGGCCGTGATAGTATTTTAAGATGACAGTGCCAATACTCTCCAGTAAAAGGACACCAACTGAGGAAGTGAGTGTAAATACAAATTGATTTAGTGTCCTTTAAAGACACTACGACATTCCTAACAGTATTCCCACTGTCCCGTACAGTCCCTGGTTTAGTAACCTGTTGTTTGATCTAATACCGTCTAACACCTTCTCCCCTGCGCGCCGTGTTCCAGGATAACCACGACGGCGGCGTGTATGATGGATCTCAGGCGGTATCCCCTGGACGAACAGAACTGCACTCTGGAGATCGAGAGCTGTGAGTAGAGAGACCTGAAGCCTTTAGGGCTGACGTACTGGAACCCCGGGAGGAAAACTAATGCAGCTCCTCATGTCAAATGTTAGGGCTTATATCCAAACCTGTTTCCTTCTTCTTCAGAGCGCGCTATAAGAGGTCTTACGGACTGCTTCAGCTTTATGTATCTGCACGTAATGAAATGACTCCTGTGACTGATCCGACGGAGAATCGTAACAAATGTTTTGTGTTTTTAAAGTGCTATGTTCGAATAGGAGCACTCCCATTTCCTATTAGATACGTGGGACCCACTTGGCACCCGTGTAGGTTCAAATGTTATATCGAAACCTTTTCCTTCTTCTTTGGAGCGTGCTTTAAGAGGTCTTACGGACGCCCTCAGCTTCAGTCTTAGGCATCGATAGAGACATTTCTAAAACAACAAAAGGATTGGCCAAGATACACATGACTATGGGTTAGCTGCTGTTATAATATTAGGACATTACAATGTTTAAAATTGTGTATAGGGGTTGAATGTGTGCATGTACTGTAATGAAGTAAATGGAAATCGACATGTGATACATCCTTGAATACATCCTTGTAGCTACAATTCAGACGAAGCCAGTTCCTCCAACATAATGCAATACTAGAGCACATGCCGGTTCCCTCCACATGTCTTGTTTCACAGTGATTATCAGCTATTTTTATATCTTTTTGACTTTTTCTTAAACTCAAGTGAACCGACTAAACCGACTCGCTTTCCAAAGCAACGTCTGGTTCTTGGAGAGAACTTCAAACATGTTTCCTCCCGAGTGACAGCGCAGTCGGAAGATAAGCAACGCTGCATATCTCGCTCTCCAGTGAGGGTTCGACAGATGGTTACACCTTGGTGTGTGTGTGTGTGTGTGTGTGTGTGTGTCCTCTCGTGCAGATGGCTACACCACAGACGACATCGAGTTCTACTGGAAAGGAGGCGATACAGCCGTAACGGGGGTGACACGGATCGAGTTGCCTCAGTTCTCCATCGTCGATTACAAGCTGGTGTCCAGAAACGTAGTGTTTTCCACAGGTAAATACTGTTGATGCTTTGGCGACTACAAACCGAACGTCCGCTGGGAACCACACGCGATAGACTGACAACTGAATGTTCTATTTTTCAGCATATTGTTCATATCAAGCATTGGCCCATTTTCAAGCTGACTATTTAATCAATGTCTGTAGCAGACAAATCCGTGCCAAAGCTCGATCTGTTGATCTGAAATCCTCAGAGCCAAACTTGTGTTTATCAGAGCTTCTAATTGGTTTGAAGGAAGGAAGCGCGATGCCTTTGAAGTGTCCCTCAACAGCAGCTGATGCGCGGACGCGGGGACGGTACTTAAACCAAAACATGACGTAAGCGCCGTGAGTGATTTGGGCCCATGTCAGGGGGCCGTTGACCCTGGACGTAATGGTAGGGTATCATGCAGATGCTAACATGCTAACTGTAGCCTCAATCGATTCAATCAGTCAATACTTTAAAGCCCAGTTGCAGGTTTGTCTTAAAGGATGTAGGAGTAAGGGGGATTATTGGCAGAAATGAAGTTAACAATTCAGTTTATTTAGAGGATAAATCTAAGAATCGTTTTCCTTTCAATTAGGGATCGGGTCCTCGTTTAGTGTCCTTAACTTCAATCAAGTTATTTATCGTTTCTCAATGGCCAGTTTCTGAAGACATTTTCATTTCCAGGTGCACTTTGTCACTGTGACGCGTAAAAGCAATTAGTTCGTGAACTCTTAAAACATTAGCAGTCTTATAATTGATTTTGCTAAGTTGATTGCAGAAGAGAAGTTTAACAACCCTCATTGCTCTCAGGGGGATTCCGCTCCCTGTTGTGAACTTTGTTTTTTAATTTGACGTAAAGCGAGGTCTTCATTTAATCACATGTAGTCCCAGGTGCAGAGCCTTATTGACGCTCCCTGACCAACAGCTGGTCAGAGGAGAGAGGGAAATAAAAGCTGTGTGACATTTATTAATAACATCGTCTCTCAGAGAAGTTATGCTCGTGAGGAGAAGCCACACCCAGGCGGAAAAAGACATGAAGAGAAAATCATTCTTTTGTTTCCTTTTGGGTATTTTTAACTTCTCCTTTGAGGCTACACGGTATTTCTGCCTCTCAGTGTTCCTTTAATATCCTCCTCCTTCTCGCTGTGTGTGTCTTTGTTATCTCCGACGTGCTGCATTGCGCTAACAGTCCAGCAGGAGCAGAGCGCACTACTACTACTGTGGGCGACAACAATTAAACTTTAGTGTCCACTGGTCTGCTGCCGTGCTCTTGGCAGGAAGTGTGAAGCACTTCAAAGCTTCCCTGCGAGGCTGGCTACTGACCAGGTTCCCTCCATCACATGTGCCACTCGCCGGCCTCCTCTAATGCCCATTTTCCTCTCTTCTATCCCTGTTTCCGTCCAGTCTTTCCTTCCTTTACTGTACATGTCCCTCTCTTGTGTACGAGGTGTGGTTCGATTCCAATTACCCTGCTCCCTGATAGGACTCAGAGCATCATATATTCATGTGCAATGAGGATCAAAACATCAATTATTCTCCTCCGAGCACACACACAAACACTGCTCTGTGTGTGTGTGTGTATACAATAAGCATATCTATATGCAAATGCATGCATGAACGGACTGTGAGGTGACATTTACGTGTGTTGTTTTTCACATTACATCAACGTCACGGCTGTCATCACCTCTTCTGTCTTCATCCTCTCTTGTGTCTCCATTAGGACAGCTGCGATATAACATTTTTATTATTTAATAACATGTATATTTCATGTGTTTGGTGGTAAAGATAGTACATTTGCATGAACGTTAATCGTAGCAGCTCTTGAAAAATAATTAATTAGAAGCTACAGCATTTATTATTGTGTCCCTTTGCAGTTCACAATAACAGTGGCAGATTTAACACTTAACATCCATTGTTATAATTAGCTTTTTAAGGTGTAAAAAGCAAGGACACAGTGCTGTAAATGGTGTTGTCTCCATAAATCAGAAAAACACCGTCTCCTGCTGACTCATTTCTAAACAAGAATATTGTAATAGAAGTGGTAAAATATGCACTTCCTGGTTTTAGACATGATTTCATGATAAAAAACTACATTTCCCAGGAAAAAAGGCAGCATGTTCAATTTCAAGACTACAATGAATAAGGGTTTTAGGAAAAGCACTAAGCAGTGTTACTCACAAGCATTTAACAATCTTATGGCGCGTTTCCACTGCAGGCCTCGCTCGGTTTGGTTAGGCCTTATTAGGCCCGGCTGACTTTAATGCTGCGCTTCCATTAGTTTAGGAACTGGGGTAGTTACCATAGTAACGCAGTGTAGGCGGAGCCGTGACGTCTTCAATGAGAGCCCCAGAAAAACAACACAGCCGTTAGCTGTTAGCACCCAGAGCTCACAGCTCCTCATATCTGTTCAGAAACTTGACAGAAGCTAAACAAGTACAAACCAGAGACTGCCTGTGTCATGGAAGATACAGTCGCTGGTTTATTTATGTCTGTAGGCCGTTGCTGTGAGTGTGGACGGTCGGAGCATATACAACGTTAGCTTAGCCAAGCTACATTTAGAAAACACGCATTTTAAAGGGTGTTTCTCTGCCGTCTGTCTGCAGACTCGTCAAAGCATTAATTCATGGTTTTTACTAACCGGTATCAGTGTGTTGTTACTTCGGCATCATTTAGAAACGTGTATTACAATTAAATCACGGTCAAATATGTTCATCTTGTTGTAGTTGTAGCCCCCTTGCCAGCGATTCTCTCTCTAGTTTAGCATGCTCAGCCCGACTCAGCCTGGTTGTTCCTGGCCCTAGAACCACGATTTAGTCGGGCCAGAAAAGAGGTGAAAAAGTAGCCCCGGGCCAAAACTAGGCCAAGTGGAAACGCAACCAAAAACGGGCCCCGCACGGCTCGGCACGCTTAAAGCGAGCTACCCGCTGCAGTGGAAACGCGCCATTAGTTAAGTGACATTTTCAAGTTAGTCTTACTGAATGCATTACAGTATTCTCAAATATGATTGGTCGATACTGCTCAGACTACAAAAGGACTAAAAATGTTAAAAAAAGACACTTACAATACCAAATTCTTGCCCCTTGCCTTCTGAATCTTAATTTATTCACATGTATTTGTCAATACCGATTTAAAAAAAACTGTTTTAGTTAAAGCACTAAGCAGTGTTACTCACAAGAAGATCTTAGTTAGGTAAAATGTTCAAGTCTTACTGAATGCATTAAAAGTATTCTCAAATATGATTGGTCGATACTGCTCGGACTACGAACGGACTACAAATGTAAAAAAAGGGGCTTTTGATACCAAATTCTACTCACAAGCGTAAAACTATCTTAGTTAAGTGCAAAGTCTTAATGAATGCATACAAAATATTCTCAAATATGATTGGTCAATACTGCTGGGACTACAGTAGGACATCAAACGGACTACAAATGTTTTTAAAAAAGGGGCTTTTGATACCAGAATCTTCTCCATTTGCCTTCTGGTTCTTAATTTATTCACATTTATTTGTCAATACCGATTATACAGCACTTGAATGCTCCATGAGGGTGACAAGAGACAAAAGGAGCGGCAGCAGACCTCCTTATTGACTTATCGTTGTCCTGTCATCACCATGGTCATTACCCACTCAACTTTCATATATTCATTCCCTCTTCCTCCTCCTCCTCCTCCTCCTCCTCCTCCTCACACATGCTGTTCCTCCCACTCGCGGATGTTGTTTGGTGTAGCAGTTACAGCCCGTACAGATCTACACCCACGCGTTAGTGAACCTCAGCCCCCTCCTTTTTTTCTTAAACCACTTCTGCATCTGTGAAGACACTCTGCTCCCATGTAGGAGTGCAGGAGCTGCCGTCAAGGAAGCTTCAAAGGAGGTGAATGGGATGTTTTAAGACCGTCTGTCCCCATATTCACGTTGTAATGAAGTGTTCAGCGTGAGTTGGGTTTGATCACGGCTGCCATATGGTTTATTAACGAGCCAAAGACAGGAGGATCACCGAATGTGATACATTAGTCTAATTTGTAAATGTGTGTATGTTTAACGACTGAGCAGCTTCAAAATGAGCTGATGTTGCTGGTTTATACAAATTAAGTGCTTAAACGATGACGAAATCAACAAAACATTTATCTAAATCTGTTTGTTTTTTTACTTAACCATTGTATAAAGCAAAAATGACGAGCGTTTGAGTGTCAAATTGGAGAATTTAGGTCTATATACGTGAAAAGATTCATTAGATATTAGATTAACGAACGGGATATACTTAATTAACGACGATTTTATTATTTTGCTGCATGAGTTAAGGGCTATTTAAGAGGTTATTTGCATTATTGAGCATTAACATGACAGGTACCACTTAATTTGTACCTTTCAGAGGGTCTTAATTTCAAGGTGAACGGGTAGGGATAAATCTAAATCAATGTTTTGTAACTAAACCACTGTATAAAGCAAAAATGTTTGAGTGTCAAATTTGAGAATGTCCTGCTTTTACCCGACTTTGGTTTAGAAACCAGGAAAAATGCATTAGATATTGGATTAATGGATGGAACATACTTAATTAAGGGGGATTTTATTATTTCGTTGCATGAGTTAAGGGGAAGATAAGATGTAATTTGCATTATTGAACATTAAAGGGCCCATGTCATGCTCTTCCGGTTATCACCCATCCCCTTGTTGTTATGAAGCTTCTGCATGTGAACGGTCTGCAGTCACAAACCCTCAAAGTGCACCCTGCAGCGAGTAAAGCTCTAACTCAGGGAGACCTGTCTGCTGCCCCAGAACGCCTCGCTGGACATTCCTCTTCTTCCATTGTTTGCTTCCTGGGTTCTGTGACGTGTGAACACCCAGATCCACAACAAAGGACCGGATTGGCCCAAATGGACCAATCCTTGGAGCCCCTCCCACACCAGGACCCCTTGGCTAACTACCAGGGAGTCCCATTAACTTGCAGAGAGCTCCCTGAACGCTGGTAGTAGCCGAGTTGGGATGGTGGAGAAATGCTCTCCGCAGACCCATTCTCACAGCGTTAGAAACCTTTTTCTTTCTCAATATCAAGCCACACTTGTTGTTTTTACTTCGGCTGTGAGTGTGTGTGTGCTCAGGATGAGTTTCGCTTGTTCTCGCTGTATCGCCGGCCCGGAAACCCGTCCGCTCCTCGCAGCAACGAGCCTCGCAACGCCCGACCAATCAGAGCACACTGGGCTCACAGGGAGGGGGGGGGCTCCAACAAGCCGTGTAGGACAGAGAGTGAATACACAGACTACACAGAGATGCTGTGAGAAGCCAATGTGAGTTTGGAGCATTGAACAATTTAAATCTATTCTAGTCGACCTCAACAACGGATCTATGATCAGTAGAAATGGCCGTGACATGGGACCTTTAACATGCAGGTACCACTTAATTTGTACCTTTCAGAGGCTCTTAATTTCCAAGGTGATCTGGGGTAAATAAAGGGATTATAATAGATGAGGTGGTTGTTGTCGAGGCCCCTTTAAAAGCCCTTTCACCATGATGGTTTGATCTGTAGGTGCCTTTGTACCTCTGAATGACAGTGACAGTTGATTTTTTGTGCACCAGTCTTTCTCCGAGTTATTCATTTGTTTGTTTTACCTCGATCTATTCCTGGCAGTGTCTTGATCGACTATTTCGACTGTTTACTGCAAACAACCTCATGCTGCTGTGGAGAAGACGTGATATTCTACTATGAATACTATTGTTTTACCTTTCCCTTGAGGAGGACGGGAAGGTTTTTTAATCTACGTGGTGATGCTATGTGGAAAATAAGGGATTCAATTTATATCTTTAGGGATTATCAAGGGACTATATTTTCTTAAAAATGGCACAAATAAACGAGGAGAATTACAATTAAATCAATAAACACACAGAAAAACAGTTGTTATCATGTCTTTGAATTGACCTGCATTGTATTACCTTTCAAAATGTGATATTCCAAGTTTGTGCAGCACCAGCTATTTGTGCACGTAAGAATAGACCACTTTTTTGAACGAGACAAATTGTGACAAAGGGCTTTGTAAATGAATAAAAAACAATGCCTGTACAGATTTCCACCCGACCTTGTTATACAAGATGCAAAGATGGGTAATAAACCCGTCAGTGGTGATAAATACTGGATCACCAAAGTTATTACAATTCGCCCTTAGGGAAACGTGAATGTGCGTGCCATATTTAATATTCAATGATTGTCGAGACGCTTCCAAATGCCTACATTATGGTGGCATTAAAGTCATGTTTTGTTCATGTTTGACAAAATGACAACATTTATTAGCAATGTTCTGGTTGTGGACATCCTTTGACTGTCAGATGATAAACACTTCACGAGCAGCCCGGCACTTTAAAAATAACATGTTGGGATTTTATAGCAATCCGACCTCCAGCCGGCGCGGAATCCTAATGAGATATCAGAGGGACTCTCTGTCCAACTCTTCACACGCAGTCGATTGGACCCACGAGTAGCTTTCGACCGAAACACACGGATTGGAAGTGACACTGTAATGGCCCCCGGTTCTCCTCCAATGTGACGGGGAATGGCTAAGAATAGTGGGAGTAACGAGCCGTAGATTAAATCCATAAAGAACCGTATGCTGGGAGATGTATGAGAAATCATGCATCGCACTTACATCCAAGCACAGGCACTATCGTGTTTGTGTTCCAGGTCATGGAGGAGTATTGACAGAAATGCTCCGTCATGACACATCGGGGCGAGGAATATTGTTTCCCTGACATGGAAAGCTGTTATTCCCCCAGTTGTGCCGAGTCAGCCTATGAATTATGTAGGCAGGTGGAATGCGACATGCAGATGTGATCAATCAAAATGTGCCGACATCTATATCACCGTCTTAAATATTGTGTCACGTCGTATCGAAACGGGGTTACAGTGAGCGAGAGGAGAAGAACAGGATTCTTGTTACCATGGCAATAAATCCGGCCCATGCCGTCGGGTGTTGTCATGGAAACAGAAACAAAAACACAAAGTGTCCCTGTGTGCTCCTACGAATTAAATTAGTTTAGAAGCATTATTTTCAAATTAATGGAACAGAATGTGCTTTGTTTTTAAATTTGATGAAAAAAACTAAATGACCATTAAAGTATCGTTTGTTTTTTTAACGGGAAATATTTTAACTACGATATTTGTTCGCTCTTTCCCCTCAGGTGCCTACCCTCGACTGTCTCTGAGCTTCAAGCTGAAGAGGAACATCGGATACTTCATCCTGCAGACGTACATGCCGTCGATCCTGATCACCATCCTCTCCTGGGTCTCCTTCTGGATCAACTACGACGCTTCGGCAGCCAGAGTGGCTCTAGGTGAGAACCGTCTGGATCTCTCAGAAGAAACTGGGGACGATAGTTAGCCACACACATCCCGATTGAACCTTTCATTGTGTTGTGGGGCGACGGAGAGCTTTGGGAAGTGGCTTGGAAAACGTTGGGACCAAATTAAGTTTTCAAATATATCGAGATGTTAGCCAAGGCTGCACAATTATTTTTTCGAAGATGCAACTTGGATTGGTGCAACTTCAAAATCCCAGCAAGCAATATTTGGTTAAAGCTAAAAAAGTGTAATGCAGAGAAGTAACGGCCCACAAACATATTCTAAAGTCTAAATAAATATCCTTGTATGGTATAGATCTTCAAAATAAAATGGACACTGTAGATAATGTTCCTAAAAAGTAAATAATTCCAAAATAATCACAATAAGTTATATTTTCCACATCCTGCAGCTCTAAAATGCTGCAACAGGCATGTAAGCATAGTTTTGTCCATTGTGGCTTTCCGTAGGGCACGAGCTGAATTTCACACCGTTAGTCTGAGACCGAACTGGGTCATATTGTCTACTTTGCCTCTCGCTGTTGCTGTGGTCACTGAAAGGCCTCCAGGAGCTATACTTACATCTAATGAGCATAATTTCATAAGTGCATGTGTGGGTGCAGAGGCCCACGCTCTGTGAGCAGTAAACAAGGCAGAGAGGGAAGCAGCAGGTCGTGAAATCCTTGTGATTCCTCTCAGGGGGTCCGAGTTCAATATTAAAGGTGGTGGATGAAACATGAGGAGTCAGGCGGGGGAAATATGAAACACGAACGCTGTCGAGACAATCTTTAACGATGCAATTGTGACTTCAGAGCAGTCGTAATTTGACAGCCTTAAATGGCCAATTGACTGTTCACTAAACGCCTCACCTGAACAGCAACGGTCCAATCATAGCTTAGCAACCGTAACTAGGATTTCACCACCTACTGCATCGTCTTCTCCAGAAGCAAAAACACAAGAACAAAAGTCTAAAGAATGGATTTAACTCTAATGTAGGCTTACTGCCCACAGTCAAAACAGAGTGCAACTGCCAAAGTGACATTACAGAAAAGCCACTTTTATGATCCAGTATACTCATTGCCACACACACACACACACACACACACACACACACACACGACCGGATATTGCATGCGTGCCTTAAGCAAGCGAATACCAGTGGATATCACACTGAAAATGGCCGTCTCTAACTGGCTGGATCCAGGTAATGGATCAAAGCCGGTTCTCCAAACAGCATTAGGACGTGTTAAGGTCATTACAGTTCCATTACCCACCCATACACAGACGATTTACTGTAGGGCCAGGGCAGCAATCAATTGGCAGATTGAACTGTGTGTGTGTGTGTGTGTGTGTGTGTGTGTGTGTGTGTGTGTGTGTGTGTGTGTGTGTGTGTGTGTGTGTGTGTGTGTGTGTGTGTGTGTGTGTGTGTGTGTGTGTGTGTGTGTGTGTGTGTGTGTGTGTGTGTGTGTGTGTGTGTGTGAGGTTATGTGTGAAATCCTGCTGGCTGCAATATCCGGTGTGTGTGCGTCCTCCGCTGAGGGGCAACCGGAGGTCCATTCACTTCTCCTGATGGAGCATTACAAGCTTTCAGCAGGTGCATTGGCGGTGGAAGAGAGAGAGAGAGAGAGAGAGAGTGTGTGTGTGGGAATGCGTGTGTGTGTGTGTGTGTGTGTGTGTGTGTGTGTGTGTGTGTGTGTGTGTGTGTGTGTGTGTGTGTGTGTGTGTGTGTGTGTGTGTGTGTGTGCAAACCTGCCAGTAAGAGCAGTGTAATGACCAGGGAGAAATCAATTCAAGGAGTCAGCAGGCAAACAATTCAATTGTTTGAAGGAGAATCTCATTTTGCGGAGCCATTTTGAAGGATTGCAAAGTTACAAATGACCCCCTCGCAGCCTGATCTGGTTGCAACCCATTTCCCACACCGACGCCTTTCGCTCACAATCACATTATACGAGAGTCAAGGTGTGGGCATTAGCTGTAATTGGTGCCGGAGCACTTTAAGTGTAATGGTAGATCGCTGTGTGTTGTGCGCTGTCCTCGTCCGCAGACTCCCAACTGACAAGTCGTGAAGCATTGCGAATGCTAACTACAGAGCTGACAATTAGTGCTGTCTGCAAGTGATGAATGGAAAACTTTAATTACCACCCATGCCTCTGTCCTCGCCGCCAACATTCATCGCCGTGTTCAAGCGCTTACTGCATCCTACACGATGTTTTCCCTTCTTATAATGCTGAGCCGTGTTGCTAATGGCCTATTAGCTCGTGATTAGAGCACATTCGATTACCACGTGCCTTTGTTCCAGCCGGTGAGGTGACAACGAGGGACATACGACGAGAGAAAGCGGGGGGAGGGGACGGAAAGAGGGAAACCACCGCTAAATGATGGAGAGATCTGGCTTTTACAGGATAAATGAAGAGGGAGAGGGGGTGAGATTGAGGCAGAGGGAGAGATAGTAGATAATAATGAGAATAGACAAGGGGAGGGGGCGAGAGAATGAGAGGGAGAGAGTGAGAGGGACCCTATCAAACTATATTTCCCCCTAGAGAGTGTAACAGCGAGATGAAAAAGGAGGGAGGCCCATGGACCCCTTGATTAAATTGTCCGGACCGAGGGTGCAGAGTGAGGGAGTGAGGAAGGGTGGGAGTGAGGACGGGAGGGAGTGAAGGACGGGGAGTAATGGCGCAGCTGAGAGAACACCTATAAAGAACAAGGCTGTCGTTAAGCAAAAAAAAACGAAAGGTTGCACCGTCCAATAGGGGCACAGACACGGAGCATGTGCTTGCACAGGCAAACTCATTCACACACACACACAATCACTCACACACACATATCTCTCACACAGTTGCTGGCGACACACACACACACGAGCGGTGTTAGCCTTGTAATGTACCAATAAATCACACTAAGGGCTGGATTGACCTTAGCTATCCCGCTCCCTCCTCCCAACCCGCTGACTGTTCCTTGCCTCTTCACTGTACTTTCTGACACACACACACACACACACACACACACACACGCACGCACGCACGCACTAAACGCCTTGTCTGTGTGTGTTATACGAGCGGCCCGGCCACTGAAAGGCTCTCTTTGTGTCCTGCATGGTGAGATATAGCAGAAGAGATCTGTCTGCCACATGTCTATATAAGATAAGATGTATTGTTATTGCGTCGCAGGAGGTCAGGGTTCGCATGAATCAGACTGAGGCGTGAGTTTATGGGCGCCACTTGTGAAATGTATCGTGGAACTGGAAGATATGTACCGTACTTTTCGGACTATAAGCCGCGACTTTTTCCCCATTTTTTTTGTACAGCTAACGGCCACTAGGGAACCTACGGAGCCCCTAAAGGGACATGGAAAAAAAAAAAAAAAGAGAGACAAAAAAAAATAAAGTCAGGATAACGGATTCGTTTCTCGTGCGCACGAGAAACGAATCCGTTATCCTGACTTTATTTTTTTTGAGAAAGTTACCGATGCACCAAGGAGGAAGTGGAACACGAGACAACCATTTCATTGCAGACTTGTATGTTTACGTGGGGAAATGACAGTGCATACATTATTTGAGATATATTTTGAAGTCAGACTTAATTGTATGGACATTTCGGCCAGGGGTGTAGAGCTATTGGTTTAAGCACCGGATTGGCAACAAACAGGAGAGTCTGTAAACCAGTCTGCTTTGATCTATGAATTAATGTCCGTGACTCTCAGAGTACCTGCTGCCCGCAGCTGTCACACACACACACACACACACACACATACACACAGAGCCAGTGGCGGACTGGCCATCGGAACGTATCCCATTGGGCCGGTACCGAAGTGGGCCGCCCGTTGACAGTTTACGTGGGCTGGGCTGGGTGCGAGTCCCGGGCTGATTTGTAGTCCCAGTCCGCCCATCATGTATAGCTGTTCAATGAAGGTAAACACAGTGTAGGCGATGCGTAAAAGCTCTTTGAGTGCTGGTGCTGCTCTTCTCTGAGTTACACGTCCCGCTGCCTCCTGGAGTGACCACACACCCCTGGCCGAAATGTCCTTAAAGTGAAGTCTAAGTACGATATATATCTCAAATAATGTATGCACTGTCATTTCCCCACGTAAACATAACAGTCTGCAATGAAATGGTTGTCTCCTGTGCGCTTCACTTCCTCCTTGGCGCACCGGTAACTTTCTCAAAAAAAAAAGTGCGAGATACTTTCTGGTGACCATGAGAAACTTTCTCGTGCGCACGAGTTAGTATCTCGTGCGCACGAGTTAGTATCTCGTGCGCACGAGTTAGTATCTCGTGCGCACGAGTTAGTATCTCGTGCGCACCAGAAAGTATCTGGTGCGCACGAGTTAGTATCTCGTGCGCACGAGATACTAACTCGTTATCCTGACTTTTTTTTTTCTCCCTCTGTTTTTTTTTTTTTTTCTTCATGTCCCTTTAGGGGCTCCGTAGGAACCTCCTAAATCTATGGATTTCACAGGTAAAATTAACCACCTTTAACACTACGGGCTCTATGACCGGTCCGCGCCCGCCACCTTTAAGCGGCGAGCTCCAGCGGGAAAAGCTGGAGGCCGGAAAAGAGTGAGACAAGTAGCGCCAAAGTAAAAGTGGAACCGAGAGACAGAACGAGAGCAAGACAGACGGACAATTTAGCTGCTGCGGCGGCTCATATGCAGGTGCGCTTTAGAGTCCGAAAAGTACGGTATATAGCAGAAGTGCAGCATGACACATTAATGCAGAAACATGCGATTTGCACAATTTGGGAAAGAGTTGCATAAGCATTGTGAATTGTTTGTATTATCTGTGTATTATCTTTTCTAAACTGTATAGTAGCAGCAGGTGTTGACTTTAAATTGTATACGATATTATTAAGCTACAAAACACAAGCAAATGCTGCAAATCTTACAGAACAGAATGGAAATTAGTTGCAAAACATTGAGAATCTTTCGTTTTTCTTTCCATTCGTTCTGCATTTGGTCATGTTTTCTGTCGCAGATTATTTCTAAATAAGTTATATTTCTGTTGTTGCCTGCATTTGGTTGAGTCTCACGGCATGTATCATCCTACGTCACAAAGCATGAAGCTCTCAGATCCACTATAGACACATATCAGTCCTTTTCCAGTCCAATGAAATGTCCCCTCTGTCTTTTTACGAGGCGTCACTCAGTGCCCCTCTCTTCCCGTCATGCTGAAGCATAAAAGGTGTGAAGGTGCCTTTACTGGCAGCACACCACGCCTCCCTGTGTCCCTTCTGGTTAAGGTTACTCAGAGCTGGAGGCTCGAAACATGCAGCACTATTTCTAATGAGTTATTTCTGCCTGATGACTGAGGGGCAGTCGTAGGTTTCGAGGCAGACCTTTGCATTTCAATGAGGCAGAGGTCATGCACTCCTCTACCACTACTATACTTTTGTGGCTTTGTTTTGTTTGTCTACCCTCCCTCCCAACGTCTTTGGGTTCAAGAAAAGCGCGATAGAAATAAAATATATTATTACTCTGCGTGTTCATGCTAGTAAAATCAGACATGAAACAGATCAGGAAATTGTTTCAAACGAGTGCTCAAGCAGAAATACCGTACGTGCCGTATTTGATTCTCACGCCTCACCGTTTCTTTCACACTTCAAAAAAGCAATCTCAAACAGCGGCATTTTCTTCATAACTAGCGGAGGAAATGCCACCACAGAGCAATCACGTTTTCTATTAAAAAAATACGCTTGTTTCTATAGTAACACAAGACATCTGTTGGAGCTTTCCTCCGACGTGAACTTAAGGTTACGGATGAGAGAGAAGCAGCTGCTGAGAGCGGCGAGGGCTCTTCAGGCTTGTAGTTATAACACGGTTGGAATAATTAAGCATCAAATTAACCATCCGAGATCGGTTTCCAAGAGAGAAGAAACATCGTATCCTTGAAATTATGATGTCGATTGATCTGAAAAGGCAGAATTCACGGTGGAGAGGACACACGCGTTCCTACTAAAGAAGCATTTTCCAGAGATGGTAAAAGTGCGGGGGAAACTTCTGTGCAGCAGCTCAGGAAGGAGACACGGGAAGAGCAGGAGCTTTGATGTCAAACTCTGATGGTTTATTTAGGAGCTTCGGCCGGAGGATTCACATCACAAGTCCAAGAGCCAGAGGTTCTGACCGCACGGGAGAGTTGCCACGTCAATTCTGGAGCGCCTCTCTCGTTCGCCCATTCAACTGGTTTCAGAGAGTAATCAACGTGTTTGAGAAGATAGCCTAAACAGTTGGGAACGCGGAGTTACTTGCGTCTGACACTTATGGCCTCGAAGATTTCACACCTTGGAGTCCACAAACACCGAGAAGGAAGCGTCCCAGTGCACCCACAACAATAACCATCTGTGACCTGGGGTTGCCCGGTCATAGAATGGGAACAACAACATTATGGCGGAAGCAGCCTCTCTCCTTAACACTAGAACCGCCAGAGGTCGCTGTATACCTAAAACCGCCAACGGGTAAAATGTACCCGCTATTTATTTTCAAGGTACAATGTTCTTATATTTATCATGTAGAACAGTGAGTTTTGATCGCACAGTTTTGATCGCACATATGATATAGTTTGTGCAGATGGCATGAAGTATAAAATATCGCTACCAGTGCTGATTTAAACGCTTGGTGTTAGACTTGTGTTTTGTTTAGGTACAAATCTCTCTATCTCTCTCTCTATCTATCTATAACTATCTATCGATCCATCTGTAATGTTCTGTTCTATGGACATATAATTGTCTACATAAACAGATGACGCGGACTACTTCTCTCATTCGGAGTGTCCATCTTTATTCAACTGGCACGTAACCTGCACACATGCATATCTATAACTATCTATCTGTCTATCTCTCTCTCTATCCATCTATCAATCTATAAGGAACCGCAGTAGACAAAAAAAATTCAATCTGACTTCATATTGACAATTGTTAACAACAGAGGGTGCTACATAACACCCTTTCAGGAAAAGTCACGGACTGGAAGAGTTTAATATGTTATTGAAAAAAAGTTACATACAATCAAAAAGCAGCTGCGGGTAAAATGTACCCGTTGGCGGTTCTAGTGTTAAAGGAGATAACAGACGTCAGGGTTGGTCATGCACGTAATATCTAGGAGTCTAGGACAATTATTTCCCTAGAAAAAAGTACACACATCCTTTACTCAAGTAGAAGTACACATCCTTTACTCAAGTAGAAGTACACATCCTTTACTCAAGTAGAAGTACACATCCTTTACTCAAGTAGAAGTACCGATACTCATGTTTAAAAATACTCTGGTAAAAGTAGAAGTACTGACTAAACTTCTTTACTCAAGTGAAAGTGAAGAACTTTGAAGTGTACTTCAGTAAAAAGTACCCATAGCTAGCAGCTGTTTTAAAGAGTACCTGACCTCCCTTTATATCAATAGAACAATAATGTCATTGTTAGCTAATGAATGTTTCCATGCTGAACAACGGCTACATGACAACGTTTCCATTGGTCCCTCTTCTTTAGAGAAGACCAGGAAGTGATGGATACACGGATCGTGTTCCAATCAATAGGCACGCAGTGACTCTAAAGAATAATGACCACGCACCCACACACATTCAGACTAAAGGAACCAGCTGTTTGGAAAATGAGAGAAGTAGAAAGTACAGGTATTTGAGTTCAACATGTAAGAAGTAGAAAGTACAGGTATTTGAGTTCAACATGTGAGAAGTAGAAAGTACAGGTATTT
Source organism: Pseudochaenichthys georgianus (assembly GCF_902827115.2). Taxonomy (NCBI): domain Eukaryota; kingdom Metazoa; phylum Chordata; class Actinopteri; order Perciformes; family Channichthyidae; genus Pseudochaenichthys; species Pseudochaenichthys georgianus. The sequence goes on along the minus strand of NC_047504.1, from coordinate 11,093,335 downwards.
GAGTTCAACATGTAAGAAGTAGAAAGTACAGGTATTTGAGTTCAACATGAGAGAAGTAGAAAGTACAGGTATTTGAGTTCAACATGTGAGAAGTAGAAAGTACAGGTATTTGGGTTCAACATGTAAGAAGTAGAAAGTACAGGTATTTGAGTTCAACATGTAAGAAGTAGAAAGTACAGGTATTTGAGTTCAACATGTGAGAAGTAGAAAGTACAGGTATTTGGGTTCAACATGTAAGAAGTAGAAAGTACAGGTATTTGAGTTCAACATGTAAGAAGTAGAAAGTACAGGTATTTGGGTTCAACATGTAAGAAGTAGAAAGTACAGGTATTTGGGTTCAACATGTAAGAAGTAGAAAGTACAGGTATTTGGGTTCAACATGTGAGAAGTAGAAAGTACAGGTATTTGGGTTCAACATGTATGAAGTAGAAAGTACAGGTATTTGGGTTCAAAATGTAAGAAGTAGAAAGTACAGGTATTTGAGTTCAACATGTAAGAAGTAGAAAGTACAGGTATTTGTGTTCAACATGTGAGAAGTAGAAAGTACAGGTATTTGAGTTCAAAATGTAAGAAGTAGAAAGTACAGGTATTTGAGTTCAAAATGTAAGAAGTAGAAAGTACAGGTATTTGTGTCAAAATGTAAGAAGTCAAAGTAAAAAGTCGTCAGAAAAATAAGTAGTGGCGTAAAGTACTGATACCAGAAAAATGTACTTAAGTACAGTAACGAAGTATTTGTACTTCCCACCTCTGGCGTTTTCTAATACCTAAAATGATGCTTGACTCTTATATCGTTGCTGTTCCTTTCCTCAGGGATCACCACGGTGCTGACCATGACCACGATCAACACCCACTTGAGAGAAACTCTGCCCAAGATCCCGTACGTCAAGGCCATCGACATGTACCTGATGGGCTGCTTCGTCATGGTCTTCCTCGCCCTGCTGGAGTACGCTTTCGTCAACTACATATTTTTCGGGAGGGGTCCCCAGATGCAGAAAAAGCTAGCGGAGAAGGCGGAGAAGGCTAACAACGAGAAGGCGGCTAAGTACGACGCTGCGAGGGTGAGTTTGGATATCCGATTGGACGATAGACAAGGATACATGGATTTAAGATTAAATTGAATGCTTCTTTCTCCAAGTATTTCCCTCTCCATCGTGGAGCCAGACTCTGATTTCCCTTATGCTCTACTACTGCACTTCGTATTGAACCATTAGCAATAATAAAGAAAACAGAGCCAGAGGAACCCAACCAGCAAGCAAGGAGCATACAGTGTCACTATGATCTTTTACTCTACATGCCTTTTAACCCATGCACCTGCCATCTTTGAAGACTTTGGTAGTATTTCAGGTTATAAATTTCATGTACAAAAGATCACATTGTAGTATAACTAATTCAATATACGGGTGGTTTAAATATTTAGTTATTCCCACAGAAACACGTTTTTCTTCCTCCCAACAGCCTTGACTCTGCAAATATTTCCGAATGAACTGTTTTGTCAGATCTCGGTAGCCCAAGATCTTCTGCAAAATGCCACTGTATGATATTATGAGAGGCATCTGCGACGAATCGAAATATGCTGGGTTGAAAAGCTATCTTCACGTATTTGTTCCCCACATGTGGCTGAATATTCTCCTCTCCTCAGGAGGCAGGTAGTAGGACCGCGTCCCTAAAGCGGTCCAATCAGATTAAAGGTCTTCGCCACTCACGCTCGGTGAGTTGCTTCGCTCAGTGAGACTCAAAATCGAGTCAACTCTGTCATTGCCATCAACCGACATGGATGTTTTTATTTATATTCCCGCCATCCATGGAATGAGTCAAGCGACAACAGACATCTTCATGACATTGCCATAATCTCCGGAGTGTCCATTTCGACTTCTTCATCGCCGTTTTTAGCACATTGAAACGACGCTTGAATGCTCTGTCAAATGTTTGGTGTTTCAGATATGAACCCGTTTCTCCTTTCAGAGGTCATCCTGAACGCATGCTTTCATACATCATTAAAGCCACCTTTCTCACACAGCTTCTCCACATTAGAGCGACACATCGCGCATGTCAGGATGTGGTTTCCAAAGTGACATGTGGGACTTTTACAGTTACGGCCACATATGCATGAATGATTGCCGTTGTCCATTGATGTTGACTTGTTTCGTGGTGCACACATCGTAGGCATGGAGTCTGATGTGTTTGATTAAATTGTTGAAAGTGATGGTGTGGACTTGCTTCAGTCGGGGAAAACTATTCCTCACGTGCTACGGTGGGAAATGTCCTCAGGTTGATCACACCTGTCCAGTCAGGAGCGAGGGCAAAGCATGCACTGAGGATACTGGAGGAAAGAAATGTCCTGATGGTCCAAAACAGAGCCATGGAAGGATTTTGATGCAATGGGCCCCGGGCTAGTTTTGCATCTCGTTGTATTGCAGATATTTTGCTCCTTTTTGTATCGTAGTCCTTTTGTGTGTGTTTGTAGATGTTTTGCGTCTCCTTGTAGATGGCTTGAGTCTCTGTGTCTCTTTGTGTCTCTCTGTGTCTGCTGTTAGAGACTAAACTCCCGGGTCTGTGCCCGGTCGGCCCAATCAGTAATCCTTCCATGATGACATACACATTTCATGGTCTTGAACACACTGGGGGAACAGTGCCTTATCACTTCAGGTGGAGTCCTCTCCAGCTGTTCCATTTATTTGCTCATGATGTTGTTAATTAGTTTTTCTCATTTCTTTATCCATTCAGGCGGAAGCTCACGGCCACGGGAACATCCTGCTCACCACCCTGGAGATCCATAACGAGGTGGTGGGAGGCGAGATCACCACCAGCCTGGCGGACATTAGAAACTCTCAGTCTATGGTGCAGTTGGACAGCCAAGCCTCGTCGCACATCCAGTACCGAAAGCAGAGCGGAGGCATCGGGCCGCGCTCCGCCAGCCGACACTCCCTGGACCGCGCCGCGCAGATCAAACGCAGTCGTCTGCGCAGGCGGTCCTCGCAGCTCAAAATCAAAATCCCCGACCTGACGGATGTGAACGCCATCGATCGCTGGTCACGGATCATCTTCCCCTCCGTGTTCTCACTGTTCAACCTCATCTACTGGCTCTACTATGTCTGATTGGACTGTTTTGTTTGATATGTGTGTTGTTTATTTTCATCTTAATCTCCCTTTTCTTCTGTTGCTTTTATACATGATGGCATCTGTCGAGGTAAAGACTGCAACACAGGACAAAAAGAAAAACTGACTGAGAAAGTCAACGTTTTGGACCAAGTTCTTGTCAAAATTGTTTTTATATTTGCAGTCTTTGAATCCTTAGTACCATCGTCTTTTTACTTTCTAAAGTATGTACTGTAATTGGGACTTGTGACAGTCATTTCCCAACATGTGCGCTCTCAGTAACGTGTAAATAGAGAGATACAAAGCCAGCAATTGAATACATATATTTCAGTATTTGCAAAAACCCAATAGCAGTTAACAAAATGATTTTTTCTAATTCAATATAATTAAGAATACTTTTTGACAGGTGGTCAGATAAATGCAGGCAATTCCTAAAAGTCCATTAAACAAACGAATGTATGTTTGACTGGTACCCTATGCACTATTAATGCATGTAATGATCAACCATAGTGGGAAACAATGACTGTTGCCTTGGATATGTCACAACTTGTATTTGTTTATAGCGTTGATTATATACTTGCTAATGTCATGCAATGACCTGGTAGACTTTACCCAAACACAATTATTTAAAGTGGAGGACTTTCTCCTCCGTTCAGGATGACTGAGACTCAGGTTCTGAATCTTTTGCTATTTGACATCTTGTCACTGAAATATCCTTTTTTGGTCATTTGATAAAGAAACAAAAGCACAAATAAGAATAAAACTGCCATTTTTCACTTTTACCTTCGAGCAACCGCGCTTCAAGTGACAGCGCTTCAAGTGACAGCATGACAGAATTGCACTCAAATTTAAATACTTCCTCTGAAAGAAAAACATCTTATTAATTTACAACAACTGCCAAGGGCCTTTTGGGCGACACGGTTCCTCAACCCATGAAATATTATGATATTTTTTTACTCTGTGTCTTCAGGTATTCGATTGATTTTCCTATCCCGTGTTTTATTTTTATTTTTGCTCGACGATGTTGTGGTGAACGAGTGGAGGAATCAAACCATTTTTTTTTGTAAATAAGTACATAATTGTGTATATACATAAGTGTATATATACTGTGTGTACAACCCTGAATTGAAAATGATGAGCATTTTGTGATTGTCGTTCTGGCTTTTAACCGTCAGAGCATTTAATGGGAAGAAAAAAGACAAAAAAAACAATTCACCAACAGGTCAGTTTCAAGCATCACTTAGTTTTTGTGGGGCATTCTGAATATCTTCTCAAACACCCGACATTGTTGAAGTCTGCTTTAGAAACTGCGTATGTTCACCCTGCATTTCAGAGTTACTGTACGCTCCGTTATACAGCAGCACACCCACTTGGATTTCATTGATTTGCAGACTTCTTGTCGACTAATAAGCACATACTAGCGCTGAATGTATCAGGTCCATTCTTCAGGGAGAGGATAATGAGCCATGGTCATCATTTCTCCATCAGAATGTAACACGCCCATTCTTACGAGTGTCGTAGAAACAGAGGGGTGGGATTTTAAGAGTGTGTGCATGTGCATGTGTGTATGAGAGAGAGATGGGGAATGGATACGGAGAGCTTGAGATAGGAAGGGCGTGGGTAGACCATATATTTTCTGTGCTGCTTGCTCGACTGTGGACAAATGTCAACGTGTAATAGTTTTGTGGATAAAAATAGCTCTCCTGTCCCACTCCTTTTGATAAACTGTGTGCCACTCCACCTAAGGTCGCGGAGCAATCACCCACAACCCATGGACGATTATGTACATTTGTCATAGATACATGACATACGAGGACACGTGAAAACATTCCTACTTGATAAGTTCAGCGATGGGGTCAAGTTATCAAACAAATTGTAAAGTTGTATGTGTACAGACGGATTGATATATGACGTAGAACTGAATGTATTGTACTTGGATTGTTGCTGCACGAATGCAATTTTCTTTCTGGAACCGGGATTGAACTCTGATTACTTAGGGCTTTAGTTGATTCCCATTCGAGTGACCCCGAGTTTATCGCTGGTTCCTGCCCTGTTTTCTACTGTGTAGACGGGGCGCGGTGCACAAAGGACCTGGGTCCACGAAAGAAGAAAGCTCCATTATTAAATAAAAACATCCTATATATTATAAGCCAAAACATCTTGCGAAAGGTGTGTTCAGAAGACATTGTAAGCGAGTGTTCACCTTGCGTACAAACTTGTGTTTATTCGCCCCAAAACCGCCAATGTATCGTTCGCGGTCAGTTAGCTAGAAATGGACGATCTTTCTGTTACTTCCCTCTCGTCTCAGAATGGTTTCGTTCCGTCTGAACACACAGCAAAGAGGATGTTTGACTAAAGCACAAAGCAATGTTTCTTGATCTCATGCATTCACGCTTGTTACGGCATTGGAAGCTGTTTGTCCAAAAAGCCAAGCGAGGAAGAACGTCCGAATTGAATTTCACAACAGTTCAGCTTCAGTGCCGTGTAAATAAGATATAATAATACAGATTTCTGAAACACTGAAGCTAGAAAATAACTGTTTTACTTCCTGGCTTTTACTGCTTCACTTTGATTTAATCAATTACTTTAGTCTGCAGCTGTACGAGTCGTTATTTTAATTACCGAGCAACAGCGTGCAGGTGAAAGAGAGGAGGAGACTTGTTTATCATGCATGCAACGACAATTCGTGACTTTGAAAAAAAAAACTCACTCATGAGAGCTGCCAACTGCTCATTTTAGAAATATGATGCCATGAGCCTACGATGAAAAGTTAAAAAAAGCAACAAAAAAAAGAGTCATCAAAGACTTCAGGTGTTGTATGGCCTTGGTCCCATATTGGAATGTGAAATGTTCTGTGCTGCCACACAATGTATTTAGGCTTAGATTTCTACTGTATATCTCTGTGTGTTTCTCTTCCTTTTTCAATAGATTATCATGTTAAACCATCAAATAAATTATATACATTGTTCCTGTGTATTTGGTATTGCGAGCATGCATGACACTGTAAATAATCTGTACACGTAGAGCAAGACACAATGAACAGCCATTTTGAATAGCATTTTGATATGCCTGTACATATCCCAATATATTTGGAGAATTTCCCAACTCTTCAGGTGCCCTTGAGCAAGGCACTTGAACCCTTTCTGTTTCAGTGCGACCACACAGAAGACGTTTCACTCGACTCCCAGTTGGACATCTTTTGTGTATGAAGTGAACTTTCTCAATGTGTGCCAGAGTTCAGTGTTGGTGAAAAAGAGTACATTAGTTCCCCGGATAAATAAAGATTGGAAAAGAAAGACACTTTGGAGTCGGAGGTTATTATTCAGCATCGTGTTATGCACCCCACTCAAGTGCCACGAGGTGTTTAATTTGCTTAGAGACTAGGTGGTGATATGAAAAGTTAATATCAAGTTCAGCTCAAGTATAAGCATCTTACATTCAACCAATCAGATTATGTCAGTCTCCAGAGCAGAACTATCCTGGAGAAAATGACTGAATGAATTTTCACATCTCTTCTCCTCGTTTATAGCCTCTTTAGAGAAGTTAGCAGAGTGTAATGTGAACCTACGAAGACGGTTTCCTGCTTTAAAGCTAATGAATATAATGAGGCCATTAGAAGGAGGTCAGAGCTACCCAAAGGGACCCACACAGAACTATTTTTGATACCATCAACACAACATCTACACAGAGCGTGAGAAATAAAATAAGGTGTTGTATGTCATTTGTGGTAGTACCGTACTTCTCGGACTATAAAGCGCACCTGCATATAAGCCGCAGCAGCTAAATTGTCCGTCTGTCTTGCTCTCGTTCTGTCTCTCGGTTCCACTTTTACTTTGGCGCGCGACCTGTCTCACTCTTTTCCGGCCTCCAGCTTTTCCCGCTGGAGCCCGCCGCTTAGAGGTGGCGGGCGCGGACCGGTCATAGAGCCCATAGAGTTAAAGGTGGTTAATTTCACCTGTAAAATCCATAGATATAGGAGGTTCCCTAGTGGCCGTTAGCTGTACAAACAAAATGGGGGAAAAAGTCGCGGTTTATAGTCCGAAAAATACGGTAGTCTGTTATCACTTTAAAGATTGGGCACTTTAATTCTTGCAAGATGCTTAGCAAAGCAAATAATGCTAATCTACCCAACCCTGCAGATGCATACACATATACTGGGTTAACTTACTGTAAATAATACATTGCATGTAATTAACTGAGCTGTGGGTTTCTTGACAAATTACAAATCAAGGAGCCCAGGACAGAGGAGAGGAATCCAACGATAAATGTCAGCACGAACAGGAAGTGAGTTTATCAGTGCTAACAAGTAGCTCTGTAAAGTGTTAAATCTTAAAAGTAAGCAGTCACTGTAGTGCGGCAAACATGCGTCTTAATTAAAAGGTGATGTGAAGAGATTCTGCAGCCTTTGAAGCTCCGACTGTATCCTTATGTAACTCCACTGACTGTACAAGCACTGTCAACAAAGACAATGCAAAAAAACTCTTACAAAAGGAATATTATGGCAAACTTTCCAACACATGAAGAAACTCCAAACCTTCACATCTTCAACAGAACTCTTGCATTATGAACTCTCGGTCTCTAAGATCACAATCAAGCATCCAGTGAATGTACTTCATTTCCTCCACACTTGGAAATATAGGACAGGGTTTTTTGAGCATAAGGAACCCAAAAGTTGCTATATATCCAAAAGTAAGGTGAAAAAAGTACTTGATGATGTGGGTGGGAATAAAGTAATTGAATATACGCATTCTCTTCTGAGGAGCTAGAAAGCCGCTTCACATTTAGTCAGCTTCTGAGAAATAATTGTCTCAGGTAGAGGACGTATCATCGGCCATATAACACTATTTAATATGCACAATGACTTTAAGAAAATGCTGAGCTTTGCTTCCCAGTCCCCCCATGCTTCTCCACAATATACGAGTCCCCCAGTACGCGTGAAATATTTGTAATCTCTTTCCTTTATAATGTAAAGCGGGTTCTTACCCCGAGGTACACTGTGCCGTTTATCATTAAAGAATATCATCGTTCAGCAGTTTGAGGGGGGTGCTGTTGATAACAAGGCACACGTATAAAGCATGCCACTGTTATAATGTGCTATAATGAGGCCGAGCCAATCATAAGGGCTAAAGGGGAACACAAGGCCACTTATTGGATAATCAAGCCAGAATGATGGCTTTGTAGGCACAGCTATGTTGGACGGGCTTTAAAATAACATGTTCTGTCAGTATGTGTGTTGATCGAGCAACCTACGTGCGGTCCTTGCCTCTGCTACATCAAATTCAAAGAAACCAAAGTGAAGATTTGACTTCTTCTGCTGTCAAACTGTTTCTAGCACACCAGGTCCCCAGATCATCTCCGCACAAAAAGTACAGCACACTCCTACTCTTCAACTTTGTCAGGTTCGGTTGGAAAAACCTCCATCAGACCTGATTTGAGAACGTCCACACATTTCTGTTCATATCAAAGCTTACAGTCCTGTCCGTTTCTCAGGAGCTCGATGACAGAGATATTGATAGACGACCTCGGGTAAACAAGATGCCAAGTGACTAATAAAAGCCACTCGAGAGGGCCGTGAAGCAAAAGTCAACTAAAGGTTATCGACACAAGACACAACATTATGTTTTACAAGCAGCATCACTCATTTTGATCTCATCGACTCGGTCTGGATCCTGAAGCTTTAAAAAAGGAACAAGCTGTTCACACATTAGTTAAAAATATCGCAATGGATAACTAGACGGATAAAAGGGCATAGCCTCTGGGCTTGACATCATTTTCTGGCAGTGCAAAGGATCCGGATCTGAATAATTGCTCAAAGAGTTATGATGGTGCGCAGATATTAAGGGTGAGGAATACTGTCAAAAATATACACGGATCATGGTTCTTCATTTTCAGGCAATAAGCATCAAAAGGTTTTAATGGGTGGCGGGGGGGGGAGTACGAGGCGTTGTTAGGCATTTGCTGCTCTGAAGCTCTCAATGACTTATTGCTTTCATAAAAGTGCAGCGAAAAGAATATGAATATTTAATTATAGTTATTTCTTTGTTTCTTGTGATTAGAAGCTGAATCGCTCCAATGGGGGCATGGGGTCGCAACACAAGCTAATATTATATAATACAACAAAGAAAAATGAACAAAAAGAACATGCAGGACCAAAGATATGCTTATTTTATGAAATATTCTTCCCACAAGCAATGTACTATTAACAGAGGGTATAGGCCAAGAGCCGTCAGCATGCTAAACATGTGTTGCTTAGAGCTAAATGCTAACATGTTGGTTATGTTGTTCACCATCTTAGTTCTTCACCTTAGCATGCTAACATTCATTTATAATTAAGCACCGTCACCAAAGAATGATATCAATTGAGATGTTGACATAATAGCGTTAACTAAAAAGTCAGGGGGACACTCCCTTTCTGGTGATAGTCTGCTCGTACTTTTTGTAATTGGTCCAAAAGTGTGAACCATCACAAAGATTAAGTTGATAGCCAAGGAGTCATGGGAAATGGCTTTTAAGAGTCGTAGAAATGGAAACTTTGATACAAGTTTATGGTGTGGGATGTACCGTACTTTTCGGACTATAAAGCGCACCTGCATATAAGCCGCAGCAGCTAAATTGTCCGTCTGTCTTGCTCTCGTTCTGTCTCTCGGTTCCACTTTTACTTTGGCGCACGACCTGTCTCACTCTTTTCCGGCCTCCAGCTTTTCCCGCTGTGCGGACCGGTCCTAGAGCCCGTAGAGTTAAAGGTGGTTAATTTTACCTGTAAAATCCATAGATTTAGGAGGTTCCCTAGTGGCCGTTAGCTGTACAAACAAAATGGGGGGAAAAGTCGCGGTTTATAGTCCGAAAAGTACGGTAAGCTAAAGTTTGCACCACTTTGCTAAAGCCGGATTTCTGCTAAATAATGTTTTGTCAACTATCTTTATCTTGTAGCTGTCTTGAGTCTTTGGTTCAGAGGCTTATGTTGTCTAATGTAAGCTAACGTTAGCAAGCCAGATTTCTGCTACTACTAAATAATGTTTTGTCAACTATCTTTATCTTGTAGTTGTCTTGAGTCTTGGTTCAGAGGCTTATGTTGTCTAATGTAAGCTAACGTTAGCAAGCCAGATTTCTGCTACTACTTAATCATGTTTGAGCATCTATCATTGTCCTGTACTTGTGACCTGCTTCAGCTCTCTTTAAAATAAACCTTTGCTAAAGTTTTGGTACAACTTTGAATGTTTTGGGGAAAGAATCTGTTTCATAATCTGTCTGCACTCATGCTGGGAACCTTAACCTACTTCACAACACTTCTTCTCTCCGTCTTTCACACTCAGATCATCAATAGCTGCGAGATAAAACACATTTCAACTTTTAGCACGGTGCTGCTACTCAAACCAAGCCCTCCACGGTCGCTTAGCAACAGCAGCTTTAACAGCTTCCTACAGTGGATGTGTTTAGTGCTGCTTTTTAAAAAGGCACCCCATGGACACCGGGGCCAAGTTGTTATCATGGGAATATGAAGCAGATTACTAACATGTGTCCCCTTTTTGTTGTGGTGTTGTTCTGCTGAGTAAGAGGTGGATTCCCAACCCCTGATTGTTGACCCCAAAAAAAAGCCCCGAAAACGTACGAGGCGGTGAGGATTCAGCCCGTGTTTCTTGTGGAGAAACTCACTGAATGAATTCTTTCTGATGTCTCGTTTCTTTCTTTTTCTCCCCTCGCTGCCTGCCAACTGACATACTTTCTTTTAATTCATCAGCAGCATGGCGAGCGATGGAGGGAGCGTGGGAGAGAGTAGGAGGGAGAATGGGAGGATGGAGAGAGAAAGAAAGTGTGTTTCAGCATCAAAAGACCGTCTCGGAGACTAGGGGGAATACATTGACTCTTCGACGTGCTTTTTGATGATGCCTCTGTGTTTCATGAACCCAGTGATACACAACAGCAGAGTATTAGCCTACTTCCCTGTACAGTTCTCACCCTCTGTCTCGCTCTCCGTCATCAACACTCATTATTCCCTCTCTCATTAGAAGCGGTGTGACACACACACTTCCTGGCATCAGCTGGGCGTACTGTACCAGACGATATTTTGATGGCTCATCCTTCCCACAGTGAAACCTCCCGAGTCTCTAGACAATACACTTTTCTTGAACATCCCTGAGTCATTAAACATTTAAAGGGGCTATTCCCCAAGTGTTCAACACCACAGGGAATAACAAGTCCTATGACCCAGAAACACCGCCCTCATATCTGAAGTCACATCTGCTCACTGCAATAACCACGAAGACAAGCCGGCTCTTTGGAGATCGATGAAAGGGAATAGTGACCACGGTTTCACCCGGTCCACTGGAGGCTTTGGAGAGACGTGTGACGTCAAAGGAAATGTCATCAGTAGCTGTCTTCGTGTCTTTGGAGAACACAGTGGTGTCAGGCTATTTGATTTAACTGACGACATCATCCGGTGGAAATGCAATGTGTAACTTGGCTAATTGTTATTGACAGGAGGCAATACCCCGGATACCGTCTGAAACATATCGGTCGACTCGGCCCAAAGCGAAGGAGACAAATCTTAGTTTACCATTAAGAAGAATGACGAGGGTGTAATTTGTCCCGCCATGACGTGTGCTACGAAACCAATAAGAGACACAACAAGGTGTCAATCACTTAATTCTCTCTCTCTCTCTCTCTCTCTCTCTCTCTCTCTCTCTCTCTCTCTCTCTCTCTCTCTCACTCACTCACTCACTCGACATGTGAATTCTGACTGACCGTATCAGACAGCCCAACGCTCTTAGTGGGAGTGAGTCTCTCTCTCTCTCTCTCTCTCTCTCTCTCTCTCTCTCT
>NC_047504.1:11001684-11080922 GCF_902827115.2 Pseudochaenichthys georgianus | reverse complement strand
TGTGCTAAAGGGCCGTTATGGGCTTCTCACAGCCGCTGGGAGAATGACTTCAAGCCGTCCTTCCCCTGCTGCAGATCTGCTGCTTTAAAAAGGTTCAGCCAGGAAGGACGTCACACATCTGCACTTGAATCCTTTCTGATGCCGCCTTGCAAAGGGCGACACACTTAATGGTGCACTTTATTGCACCTGCTTTCCCCCTTTCCCCTCTCTGTCTCAGCATGAGCTGCTTAACTGATACATGTACTACAGTAATCCTCTTCTTAGCGAATGGGATTAATATTTAATTCAAGAAGAGCCTTTTATCAATACCTCGCTGTGTTTTCATTGTTCGCCTGTTTAGGGTGGCTTTACCCAGCTTTTGGCAAATTGAAGGAATGGTATTAATGTGATAGATGGAGCTGATAGGCGTGTCAGGACATCGCCTAATCGCACTCTCGGGCTTCAACAAACCACTCATTGCACATCTCAAGCGTTAGAGGGAGCCGTTGTTAGGAATACAGCGCATGGGGTTATAAATGAATAATGTGAGAGATAACATACCACTAGTAATGCATTGCAGCAACACTATGCATTATATTCCTACTGCTGCGCTGCTGCGAGGCTTCCTGCAGGTTATACATGTTTAAAACCTGAACTATCCCTTTAAAGTTAATCCCTAATGGTTTCTGAACCTCTCTGTGCTTTATCCGGAAAACTCCAGTACTTGCATTCATAAAAAGTACCAAGAGCCTATTGTGCGCTGATCCACTGCAATGCTGATCCAGGATTAGCCCGGAGGCAGGAACACATGACGGAGTGAACTTCAGGAGGCGGCAAGGACACACATGCCTCCTATATGACCCACTGTTTATGTAAGTGTTGCCGACATATTGCAGCGTGCAACCCAAACACATACGGTCTGCTGAGGCTAGTCTGTGCAGGGGAGAGGTCAGGGGTCAGGACCGGTTTGGTCATATGATGTTTCACATACAGAACAACAGATCTCTCAAAAGAAAGGAAACTCAAATACACAGTGGGACAAAATGTAAAGATGTGTGCTAGTCGAGGGCCGGACTGGTTCAGTGTTTATTGCAGAACGTATTGAAATGAACGTATTGCACATATTAAACCTGGAACTAACAAAGCTTCAATGATTGCCTATAAAAATAACATTAAATAATCAGTGTGAGGGAAACTTCTGTAGCTATGGAGAGTCAGGACTCAGAGAGACACGAGGAGAGCAGGAGCTTTGATGTCAAACACTGACGGGTTTATTTGGAGCTTCGGCCGGAGAATTCACAAAACAAGTCCAAGAGCCAGAGGTTCTGACTTCACGGGAGAGTTGCCACGTCAAATCTGAAGAACTCTACCCCAGACCCGTGTGTCCAGCTAGTTCAGAGAGAATCATCAACACTGTGCATAACAAGATAGAATCATAACACCTCTATCAGCTGACGCCAGCCGGCAGGAACAGGGAGACACAACACTGAGCACAGCACCAAGGCTACAGGACAGTGGGAACTGATGAACTGGGTCAAAGTTATGGGCCTTGGGACATATTTCCCCAACAATCAGTTGCATTCATTTCTTATGGCTCTATCTGCAGAGTCATGTCTTATGAGTACATTTCCCAGAGGCCAACAACAGCTTCAAACTATTTCCCTCAAAGAGAAAACCAAACATGTCCTGCTGTCGTGAGAGAAAGTGCAGAAGGAAGCATCCATTGAACTCAGTGTGCTGCTCTGGGATGCTAGCTCAGATACTTGGCATCTCATCAGGGTGCAAGGTCATCAATGTTTGGGGTCCGGCCCTGAGCGGAGGAGACCCTCAGGATGGAGTGAAGGTGTGTGTGTGCAATACGGCGGGCCAGATCTAATAGTAATTAGAAATTATCCTGCGGGCCGAAATTAAATCCACCACGGGCCTGATTTGGCCCCCGGGCCTCGAGTTTGACACGTGTGCTCTAGACTGAGGCTTTAAGAGATCCTCAGTCGAGAAGAACACAGCAAAAAGAGGAACAATACCTGGGAAGGTCAAAAGGTTTTTCATATAAATGTATGAGTAAAAAACAAATGTGGATTGTTCTAGAGCCATGTTGGTCACAACTCGGCTGTCTCTACTGGCTTGTGTTTCTTTTCCTTGTCAAAAGTTACTCTCATTAAGGCTTTCACAATTGGATCAAAAAATGCTTTCTGCTATAGCCTCCTTCTTCATGGTCTCCTGCTACCTGCTACCAACATAGCTACACAATGCTTTAAAAGAGATCAGTAATTAAAGAGATGTATGTGGTGTTGTATCTTTGAACAACTGAAGCATGCAAAGCTCTGTCCATGATATAAAGTGGAGTTTGGCTCCACCTAGTGTTTCAGCTGGTCATTTGTGGTTTGCGTCATCGCTTGCTCTTTCCGAGGTATTCTATAAACCTTCCCCTGCATCAAGTTAGCAAGAGGCACGCGGAGTTGGCCTTCAAAATAACACGTCGAAATCGTTATAATAATAAAAAAGCTAAACATATTAATAAGAAGATGGTAAGAGTGAGTACTACTACATCATTTTTCTAAAGCAGTGGTAGAAGGAACCCAAGTATATCAAGAACCGTACTTAAGGTCAGTTTTAAAGGCTATATATATATATATATATTATTATTATTATTATTATTAATGGTATTCATTTATTTATGGCTACATTTTATTATTTTATTAAAAGACTATGGTATTTAAATATGTTAAGTATGGTATAAGATCAGTATAATACTAGAGATTATAACAATCAATTGTATGGCGTTTGTAATGACCTACTTTGCCATTTCAGATTGTACTTTAAAAACAAATCAGCCTTTAAAATGTGATGCAATATTATACAACTAAATAGATGGATGGATGGATGGATGGACGGATGGACAGATAGACAGACAGACAGATGGATAGATAGACGGATAGACGGATGGATAGATGGATAGAGATATAGATATACGTTGCAGCAGCATAAAAAAACAAGGCAATGTACATAAGAGAAATTAAGACACAAGAGATACAGTCCAACATATATTTTTTATATATTACAGTTATATTTATCAGACTAAAAGTTAAAGCCAAAACTGGAATCAAAGGTTATTAGTTATTCGTTGATTATTACTGTATTATTATTATTTGACTGCTATTTGAATACTAATTATGATGCATTACACCGTTATACATTTTATTTTGAAATATCCGACAGGAAGTGATCGAGTCAAAGAAACCGTTTGACCGTTGCTTTTCACCAGGAACGGTGTTTTTCGAAAGCGGCTGTACATAGCAGCCATTTCTGATTGTTTCTCCTGCTGTTTATTCTGGGTTTGTTGTGAGGGCAGTCTCTCTCGGAGTGACAACAACTCAAAGGTTTTCTTCTGGGTTGTTCTCCCAGCTGAATCCGGTCGGGATGGATCCAACGAGCCGATACCAAGTGGTGAGTTTGGGCTGAGAAATATTCAAAACACCGAATCATAGCTCGGCCTGTCACAGGAAACAAGGCCTTGGTAAACTTATTTTAAATTATATCACACATATCACAAAGATAATAAAGTCAAACAAGTCATTTTGCTTCTAAATTGTTATTTTTGTTGCATTTAAGGTGTTTATGTTTCCTCAGATTGTTATGTTTTGACTGACAGTTGGCACTTCCGCATCTGCTAAGCTAACGTTAGCTATGTAGCAGAAATTAATCTGGTTTTGTTGTTGTTTCTTTGTTGTAGCCACAAACAACAATTGTTCAAATATATCAGAAGAAAAAACCACATCACATCAATTTGTGTTACAATAATTAAAACTGAGGGCTTTATGTACAAAAAAACAAGGTTTAAAAAAACATTTACAATAAAATACAATGAATTAAGGTGTTTTAAAATTGATTAAATTGTTGGGCTTTTTTACGTTTGCTTCATTTATTTAAGCTTTGAAAGATAACATCCTGATTAAATATGTGATACACTTGATAAACCATCTCTTGGGTAGGACCATAATGACATTTAACATTGTGATATTAGCAACAATGATAATAACAAAGTAACTAACTGTTATAAGTGATGTTATAACCCATGGCATACATTTTAATTAAGAACTTAAGTGAGATTACGCGTGGCAGTAAAATGTGTGTTACCACTTTGAGAAAAAAAGCTATGTGGGTGCAGGGGTGGAAAAAGAAGGCAACCTGACAATGTGGTGATGTTTGCGCTGAGACATGTTGGTGGTCACTTTGAAATAAAGTGCGCTTGGTGCTCATGCCTGTGGTTCTGGGTATGCGAGTTATAATCCCTCAGGACTCAGTGCGAGCCAAAGCAAACTCTAATTGTCCAACCCCGGAACAAAGTGCAGATTACAAAATGTCAGAGATTAAATCAGCTTTTAAACGGCGGGTTCTCAAGGATGTGTTTTGACACTTTGCTGTACGACATATTCTTGCCTCGCTGATAAAAGAAAAAAGTTATCTGATCTTCAATGCCTTTTCCCTTTAGCTGTATTATTCTTCCCTAAATAACACTTAAAATTGCTTTAAGTACATGGTATTGCTTCTCTGAGCAGGCCCACATGTTTTAGGGTATATTGGGACATACGAGGAGGCTGTGTTATTACCATCTTACGTAATGTCCGGTGTGCGGGGGTGTGATATACTTTGCCCTTGATTCTCAGCCACTCATTCACTAACCGCTGCAAGGTGGTTTCAATTGGTTTATTTTTCGAGAACATTATCTGCCTTTCACTGAACATGTCCTTCTAATAAGGACTACACCGTATTCCTTTTGACTACGGTTAGTAGATAGTTGAGCTCTGACTGCAGTTATCAGTCAGCTGTTATTACAGAGGGTGTTGCTTTACCACAACAGGAATATGTACTTTAAGTCTTAAGTAAACACAAAACTTACTTTGTTTAACCTACCTTTCGTACACATGGGTATAACCCGGAGCATTATCATTCTTGGTAGATAAATAGGTTTAACTTTGTATTCAACACAACCTTAACAACTGAACTGCAATGGAGGAAATGACTGAAATGGTAGAAGTGATTACATTGTCCATGTTTTGTATCAACACAAGTCAGCAGATCAACTGCATAACACTCGCCTTGGACATTGTGTTCGAGGAATGTACTCAAACAGGCGTCACTTCCTTCTTTCAATTTCGTTTTTTAAGAAATATTTGACACGGCTCTAAACCAGTTGAACTTGCTCAGCCACATTGAAGTAGTCGTCGTCTCCAGTTCTTATCTGTCAATAACAGGCTAATCTAAGGGGAACACCACTGGGCGGACCACAAAGTCACCACATTATATGGACTGCTGACTCTTCCCCAATAATAGGATTAAAAACTAAAAAACATATTTGATCCAGGTCAATATAGTTATTATTGAGCATTAGATTGAGTGACTTTCTCCCACACTTTGCCCATGCAGTTTTCCCGCCAGCTTCTCTGTAATTTCAGAGGGCGTTTGTCTCTGGTTTCTGTCACTCTCTAGGCTGTAGTGGAGTCTCTTATTAACCGATTACATGAACGCATCATGCTCTCAGAGACCTTCCTGTGTCGACATGCCACTGCAGTCTCACGTCTCTTCGCTTCCCGTGTCAAACATTCTGCTGAAGGTCAGACGGGGAAGTTATGACCCTGCAAACATATGAGCTGCAGACTTTTTCAACTCCAGATAGCTGTTAAATCCAAGGTTGTAAATTCAGTGGAAGCACCGCGATAAAAGCCACCGTGTGTTAAGCCAGTTTAAAAAAGGCATTTTTTCATTTGCAGTAAATTCATACGGCTCTGACACTGAAGCTGTCACCATGAGATACAAAGGAGCGGGTTTACATCCCTCGTAGTTAGGCATTTGATTAGAATGTGGGAATAGTGGACACGCCAATACCAGTTCCACTACGACATGGAGAGGTAATAACTCTAGAAATGCGACCGTGCAGGCCTCAAAATGTGAAATAAATGTGGTTTCATTTCATAAAACTTGAAGGGAGTATAACTTATGAACACAAACTAACCAGTACTACACTTGTGTTCTTAGCACGGTGATAAACAGTAATATCTAAACTACTGGAAACATCCATCATACACTTTGAAGTTTCAACCAACTTCACACTGCATGTTTTTCAAAGTTGTTGCCCATGTCAACACACCGTCGCTCAGCTCAGAGCATCAACAGAGAAAAGGGAACAAGAATCCGTTCTGCCTGACCCACATTCTGCCCGACAAACAAAAACAGATTGTGCAAAGCCCATAAGTTACTTAATAGCTACCTGATGCAGTGCAGCTTTCAGTGTGACACTGATTGGTTGAATACGAAGCTTAAATATCAACGGCCCTGTGTCATGGTGTTCTATCGAAAGCTGTTCTTTTTCCTCTCTAAAAAGCCGTCCCTGATTGATGCCAGTTTTAGAAACTTGACACTTCGCCTCGAGCAGCTACTCGTTTGTTCGGCTGACTGATCAGCTGATATCGCCGAACTCTCTAACCCCGACTCATCCACCAGACTCAGGGACAATAAGACTGTTAATAACCTGAACTTCTGAAAGGACATCCATAACATTCATCCTCTGTCTGCAACTCATATCAATATTCCACTGCATACAGACTATTCTGCGCTATTTCGATTCTATTTTATTGTATTTACTTGCACTATTATATCCGTTTTATGTACCAGTTCCACAATGAGGACGACTCTTCCGAGGCCTCGACCAGCGAGCCGCAGCCGTGCACTTCTGCCTCCGTCCAGGCTGCCGCATCCAGCCCGGACCAGAACCAGACCCAGGTGCTGGCAGGGGAAGCGTCGGGATCCATCGCTCAGGGGGAGTCTGACTCTGAGGCTCCTCCCCCCCCGTACGCCTCCATCGACCTGGGAGCCACCGCTGCAGCCGGTACGCACTGAACCACACTCTGCATGATCTACTTCAGTGATGTCCATGACGGCGCTAACACGTTAGCTTCATTAGCCGCAGTCCTGTTTCTTCCCCTTTTCTTGTATTGACGTTTGGCAGCAAACAATTAGTGGGTTTTTCAAGACATAGTAATTGTACATCTTAAGTTTGTCTGTCAATACGAACCTTAGGGAGCGATCAGGACTTCAGTGAAATCATGTGTGTGTAAAATCTGGCCTACGAGGTTTTACGAAATCAGTCCACTTTCTCCATCCAATAGTTCCAGTTTGTGATTGACAGATGATGTTATCCTCTCCATTTTGGAAATATCGATCCATGCGTTTAAAGTTGGTTTTATACACATCAGCTTTTTCAGTCCATCCTTGAGGTATGAGTCCAAACAAACTCCACGGGAACATGACATTTGGCATTTTGTCTCTCTCTCCAAAAGACCTCGATAACAGGGCAGTCCCAGAAAACATGATGATTTCCTTCCTCCTTTTAACCCCCTCTTCTCGCTCTCTGCTTCTCCCCACAGAGCCCGGTTACAGAGCGGACTTCCCAGTGCCCCCCCCCTACAGCGTCGCCACCTCACTGCCCACTTATGACGAAGCAGAGAACGCCAAAGCCGCCGCACTGGCTACCTCCGTCGTGGACGTGATGCCACTGGTGAGGACACGCGCTCACTGTTCTGTGTTCCGATGACCGCGTTTCATTAAAGTCTTGTAACGTACAATTAACTGCAAGCTTGGGATGCTGATTCTGAAACGTACAGACGCTTGTGAGCCGAGTAAACGGTAGTAATGGTCTTCATTACAGGTAGAAGTTGTATTACGTCTCTTATGTGCTAAGCTACATGTATCGGACGAGTCATTCTTCTTTAGAGTCGATGGAGAGATGTCTTAGTCAACCCGCTCTCAAGGTGATCTGTGGTCTTCGTGCGGTGGATGTTTAACTGAATGTATATTTGGTAAATGCAGGACGATGAATTCCCTCCCAGAGACGATTTCAGTGACGCCGATCAGCTCCGAGTTGGGAACGACGGAATCTTCATGTTGGCCTTCTTCAGTAAGTCTGAGGGCCTGAGCCACGATTCATATCATCGTTTCTCCAGTGTCATGTCTCCCTGTTAGGATTGTCCCTGACGTAAACACATGGCGTAACGTGACGCCAACATTAAGAGGCTTATCGTCTCGTGTCTGCATTTCAAGTAGTCCTAATCCGCCTCCAACAACATGCTATTCTCACCCTACATAAATGCCCAGCGCAAAAACACATTTCTTTATTATTGATTCTGCAATAAATAAGTGTTTTGAAGACCTGGCATTGCTCTTTAAAACCATTGGAGTGGTTGCCTCCGTGTTTACCCCTGCCATTTCTTTCTTTTTGCCGTTTTTAACATCTGTTTTCCCCGCAGTGGCCTTCCTGTTTAACTGGATCGGGTTCTGCCTCTCCTTCTGTCTGACGAACACCATCGCCGGACGCTACGGAGCAATCTGCGGCTTCGGCCTCTCGCTCATCAAGTGGATCCTCATCGTCAGGGTACGTTCACGGTTGTACTTTCTGTGCCTGATTGAGTTGTAGCTTCCTTGTGTACTGAATGTGACGGTGCGTGTGTTCAGTTCTCGGACTACTTCACCGGCTACTTCAACGGGCAATACTGGCTCTGGTGGATCTTCCTGCTGCTCGGTAAATATATTGCAATGTTTATTCATTGTTAAAGTCTTGCGTTATTTTGCCCACTCTCAAGTGAACTGTCTTTTCCCCCCCCAGGCATCCTGCTGTTCTTCAGGGGATTCATTAACTATCTTAAAGTGCGCAACATGTCAGAGAATATGGCGACTAACCACAGAACACGCCTGTTCTTCCTCTACTAAAAAGGTACATTTATTTTTGAAAAAATCGGTCACAACATCGCTGCTTTCTTTCTGTAATGTTTTGTATCTGATTCCTCACAGGTTTCCACATTATAACCATTCCTTTCTGATGTAACCCCCTAACCCCCCCCCCCCCGCCTCGAATGACCTGAGTGAGAAGCCGTGCAGTGAAGAGAGGAGACGGGGACGAGAACGTAGGGAGAAAGTGCTACTAGTCTCATTAAAAAAACGCCTCACTGAACTCCGTCGAAAACAAGTCTTTGATGATAGATCTCCTTTTCATTTCCCTTTGATTCAAAGCTCTTAACATTTAAGAAAGGGTCCCGTGTATGCGTCATGTGTCTCAATACGACACAATAATAATGGAACTATTTCAATGAAACAACAACGCAATAACGTCCCCCGTGTAAACAACGAGACACCAGGGCTTCCAGCTTGTGTCTGACCTTCACAAACAGACAATGGACAGGAAGTGGAAACATTTGATATTAAAATCTCCCCGTCGGCTTCACCTATCATTAATGATTGATCAAGAGTGCAGCTTGATTGACCTTTTGCTCATTAAATGATATTGTGGAGCAGTTTGAGCACTCGCTCAGCCATTCCACAAAGTTCAGGGAGTTTGGAAAAAGTCTTACTTTATTGTAGCATTTTTACATTTTAACTAACGTGTGGCGAAAGTCAGTCGATTTGAGCTGGCAGTGTGCATCCTTCTAACATCTGAGCCAAGAGGAAATGTAGAATATTTTCATCCTGATCGCCGAGACCTTGAAGCTTTTAGTGTTTCTTAAAATATGACAGAACTGAATTAATTCAAAAATTAGGTATTTTGAAATAGCTGAAAAAGGAAACAAGATATTTTTAATGCTCTCTTTTTGAGCCACTCGCAGACAAATGTGTGCTTTACTAAAAAGATAGCAAAAGCTAACTGGATACGCGCACTAACAGATCTACAGAAGTTGCTTTCTTTGCCTTTTATAAGACTTGCTGATCCGACCCATGCAGTGAAGATGTTCTCCATGACATACTTAGAGGGGCAGAGCTACACTTGAATCAAAGACAAATGGAAAAGCATCTGCCTAACTGTCAAAACCAAGTCTCTGTTCACGTTTCTGCGGATCAGAAACACATCTGGAGAAACAGAGGAGGCTCTTTGGAGATGAATCGGTGTTTCCAGATCGGAGGAAAGTAGCCGAAAAGCAGCTTCATAATATGAATAATTAGCATTTAAATATGGTTGCGTGCCAGGTTAGAATAAAACTCTTAGGAGTAAAAGAGCTGGATGCAATGTAGTGATTTGTAAAGACCTACAATAGTCCTGTGATCGTGGAATAGGCGTATTCATCAGATATTGAGAGTGAGCACACTCGCTAACTAAATATTTTGATTGCTAGTCATTGTAATAAAAACTATTAAAATATGACTGGTTGTTCGTGCAGAGAAACACTTGGATCGCGCCCTCGGACTTTAGCTTTTATGATCAGGAAGAAAAAAATATTTTCATACAGCGAGAAGCGTTTGGATGATGTTTCCTGTTAGCATGTTGCTTATAGGTAGAGAAATCATTTGGTAAACTGAACACAATAGCAGTGACTGATGCAGCGACGAAGCCGTGGAAATGGATCCTGACTGGACGAATCAAAACAGGCTTTTCTTGTGATTATTTTTGTCATCCAGAAAAATGAAATGTATATACCAGCTTATGCCAATTCATAATATTTGCACTTTGAATAACTTTCTGTACAGTATGATGTGTGGATCTGCTTAACTTGACGTGGTGGGTAGAGAGAGAAACTAGTAGCCATCCAAGTTTAACAACTGGAATTCTTAATCATCCCAAATGGATCATTTGCCTTTTGCACTTTTTGTTTTTCAAGAATGATAATATTGTTATTGTGTGTCTTGTTGCGTTGCGTCTACACTAGCCGACTTTTAAAATGCTTTTCTTTCCTCTCTTTCGAACCCTGAAGCCTCTTTCAGCGATGTGAAGGACTCAAAGCTCTGCTGCATGATTTATCCACCTGAACGAGTACGGGTTCATATTAGAATTAATCTTAACTACATTTCTTTGTTTTTAAATAAAGAAAGAAAAAATGACACGGCAGCCAAACGATTTTTTGTCCGAGATAATCCTTGTAACGTCGTCTGAAACGGGTGTTATGCATTTATTGTAACTGGAATTTAATGACCAATGATTTCTTGCAAAAATGCCAATAAAGTTCAAATGCCTGCCGGTTAAAATGTTATGTTTAATTGTCTTTTTATTGCACTTACAACCTGAGTTTTGTTAAGGCATGTCCTCAAGTTGATGGTGTATTATCACCCCTGTCCTTCAATAATCAAACAATCCAACCAGGTGCAGCACATTCAAAGAGAAAGTTAAGATATTATCAAATAAACAATGATACCAGCAGCAGGCACTGCACTGGGTTTACTTGTGGATCTATCACTGCTAGTTGTATTCATTAGGTCCACTAGATGGAGCCAAATACTTCTACTGTAGTAGTTTACTAGCAACACGACTATATTTGGGTCATGAGAAAGCACCTCGAAACATCAAAAAAAGTCTGGGATGCTATAAACGTCATTGTTTTATTTAATTTAATTGTTTTAGGTCATCACCCCCACAACACATCCTTCTTTTTCAGCTAAAATAACGCTGTATTTTTTCATTTGTCTTCAAGAAATAAAAGTACTCTTATGTTCAGCGAAAAGAGGGCAAATTGATCAGATAGTTTGCACAAATGGTAATGAAGCTGCTCCATAAATATGTATGGAGGAAGAGAACAACTAAGGAGGGAAACCGCGGAAACATCTGGAGTTTCCTGTGTGTCAGTCAGAGGCTAAATGTCAACACAAACAAACAGCTGGACTACATATTCTATACATATGTTTCAAACGCCACAATAGGAGTAATGCTCTTCTCAGGAAGTGTAAATGGGAATCACAGGAAGAGTTTCTTCGAGTTTCTTTTATTATTATTTTAGTTGCTCCTTTTCTTAATAACCCTAATTCACTTATCAGTATGTCTTTTTTGAAACTGTACATTGTGCATTTAAATCCAGGCTATTCCAAACTGTAATTCACTTGCTAAATAATGTAAATGTAATTGTAGGCTGGCCTATCAAAGTACACTGACTTCAATTGTATATTTAATAGAGATACTCTAGGTAGACATCTTTCACTGTTAATATGTACACATGTAGTATTCTGTTTATTTGTTACTGTTTAAATAAATATACTTTATAGTTTAAGGGACGGGTAGCGTGGTCTGTGCATCCGATCATCAGATCAAGGGGGGTGCTGGGGAACTCCAGTTCGAACCCCGCTCCTGCCGCCACTGCGTCAGGCCGTTGTGTCCTTGGGCAAGACACTTCACCCGGATTTGCTCCTGTGGGTATTGTCCACACTCACAGTACATGTATGATACTAATGTGTACTTGTAAAAGCGCCTCGATGACTTCGAGGCGTGAAGATGGACGGTGTGGCGCAGTGTGCTGTGCATTGATCAAGGGGAAACCCGCCGCTGCTGCGTCTGTAAAGCCGTTGTGTCCTTGGGCAAGACACTTCACCTGAACTTGCTCCTGTGGGTATTGTCCACATACATGACCATTGCATGTATGATATGTGTAATGTGTATTTGTAAAGCGCTTTGAGCATCTGGAAAAGCGCTATAATAAATGTAAGGAATTATTATTATAATAGTTTTAAGGTAAAATCCTGATTCTTTGACACTGGAGACAGAGATTTGAGGCGAAAGAAAAGAGTAAAATACTTTATTGTATCGGTTAGATCAACAGAAGGCACACGTACAGTATCTGAGTGCAGACGTTACACCGGAGTCAGTATCGTTCTCCAGCTTCTCCACGTTGTGATCATATAGTAAAATATACCATTACATTATCTGCAGGGAGGAAGTCCTTTATCTCTCAGAGGCTGGAATTAATACAATACATTAGCAGGCTTCACTTTTCAGCTCATAGTACAACGTCAAGCAAATGCAGCCTTTTGCAAAAATATATTCATATATAATTATACACCTTTTCTACACATTGAAGCAAATTAACTATACAAAATGCAGAAAACTAGCTTGGTGCGATAACAGATGAGCCGGTTGTAGGAAAGTCTATGCTTATTAGTAGCATCATAGTGACAGTATTACAGAAAAATAGTAGCAGTACCTTTGTCATAAAACAGTTTAGGAAAAAGTTCATATAATGCCAAAAATATTAGCTTTTGAAAACAAGAAAAAGTACACAAAAGACATTTCTCAATATACATGTTTATAGGAGGACTATAACATCTGTAAAATACAAGTGTGTCCCTTTCAAGCAAAAACAACAATTAGAAGTAAATTAGTTAAAAGGAGTGTTCGTGGTTTTGAGATACTTTTTGGTTGAAATACAGATCCCAGAGTTCACGTACGCGAGGACTACGGCGTCGGCCATGCTACAAAAAGTACAACCAGGCAGGCTGAGGGGAACAGGCTGTGAGTCACACAATTAGGAACAAAAACTGTCTTTTGAAGAATCAAATATTAAAACCTGTTATATTCCGAGAACCGGTCGCATGTTTATGGGAAAAAGTACCGTTTGTTTTAGTATCATTTCTAATTAAGTTACGACCTTATCTCGAAATTACATTATGACCAATTGTACATTTTCTCCTCAAAATATGGACCATGACATACAGCCTTTTCTCCCAACATGACAACCACATCTTGAAGTAATGCGTCTTATTTTCTTAATATAACTTTAAATCTAAATGTTAAAGCTTTTTAAAAGAAAACAATTAAGAGCTAAATCAGAATTAAACTGTATTGGACAAAAAATGTACCATCTCCAATTTTGCAACCAGTACTTTTGGCTAAAAGACAGTTAAAAAAAAGCAAAGAAATCTCTTGAATTCCTCTTTCCTGGGACGTACATACCGCGGGTACACATGTTGAAAACACTGCTCAGTAATTCAGCTTCCTCCTGTCAAATATCTCATGTTTCGTCCAACCTGTGGAGTTTAATAAGGGTAGTTTTCGGGGAAGGCCCCCCCCTCAGCCAGGTAGGGACCCTCCTCCTCATAGCTGGGCGGGGGGGGGCCTTCTTCCTCGCCGGGAGGCAAGATGGCGTCCGGGTCGGCCTTCAGACTCGGCCTCTGGTTGTCTGGGAACGCCATGGAGAACAGGGCGTCGGGGTTGCATACGAACTTGTAGACGTACCTCTCCCCGGCAACCTAGGACGAGCCAATCAGAGGAGAGAGAAATTAATGATGCACTAAAATGCCCGAATAATTATTTTGTGATTCTGACTGTTTTGTTTTACTATGCAAATGTTCTAATAATGAAAAACTTCACACAGAAAGGGTCATTGTATCAGTAGACAGGAGAGAAATGTAATGGTATATGTACTGTATGTCTTATGTCATTAATATGTGTTGAGTAAACTGTATGCTGATGTGTATGGCCAAAGACAAATGTGACATAATACCAATAAAATACCTGAAATTGGAATAAAGTCGATTTAATTAAGTGTTTTTTTGTAGGGTTAATGGGCTATCTTCATGATGAGTGCATAAGAAAATCCTTTAAAGTTGAGATAAAATGGCACTAATTTGAAACCTGCCTTTACCTTCTGCATGATGCCCTTCTCGTAGTAGTACCTCAGCGAGCGACTCAGCTTGTCGTAGTTCATCGCCGGACGATTCTTCTGCAGACCCCAGAGCCGAGCCACCTGTACACAGATAAAATATAATGCATAAGCCAAACAATAGCTTTCACCTCTGATACCGAACTGTCCAATAAGCCTGCAGCTAATCAGAATGAATCCTATATCTCTCAGCAATTCAATTCAACTATTCGTTTCTTATAGGCAATAGGCCATTTATTTTGGTCCCACCGAGTGAAGATTCCTCCAAAGGTTAAGGAATATTCACGCCTTTTAGAAAGTCCACGTTTGTGATCAGAGAGGGCAAAAGTACACACATCCTTTACTCAAGTAGAAGTGCACATCCTTTACTCAAGTAGAAGTACAGATACTCATGTTTAAAAATACTCTTGTAAAAGTAGAAGTACTGACTAAACTTCTTTACTCAAGTGAAAGTAAAGAACTTTGAAGTGTACTTCAGTAAAAAGTACCCATAGCTAGCAGCTGCTTTAAAGAGTACCTGACCTCCCTTTATATCAATAGAACAATAATGTCATTGTTAGCTAATGAATGTTTCCATGGTGACCAACGGCAACATGACAACGTTTCCATTGGTCCCTCTTCTTTAGAGAAGACCAGGAAGTGATGGATACACGGATCGTGTTCCAATCAATAGGCACGCAGTGACTCTAAAGAATAATGACCACGCACCAACACACATTCAGACTAAAGGAACCAGCTGTTTGGAACATGAGAGAAGTAGAAAGTACAGGTATTTGAGTTCAACATGTAAGAAGTAGAAAGTACAGGTATTTGAGTTCAACATGTAAGAAGTAGAAAGTACAGGTATTTGAGTTCAACATGTAAGAAGTAGAAAGTACAGGTATTTGAGTTCAACATGTAAGAAGTAGAAGGTACAGGTATTTGGGTTCAACATGTAAGAAGTAGAAAGTACAGGTATTTGAGTTCAACATGTAAGAAGTAGAAAGTACATGTATTTGAGTTCAACATGTAAGAAGTAGAAAGTACAGGTATTTGGGTTCAACATGTAAGAAGTAGAAAGTACAGGTATTTGGGTTCAACATGTAAGAAGTAGAAAGTACAGGTATTTGTGTTCAACATGTGAGAAGTAGAAAGTACAGGTATTTGAGTTCAACATGTAAGTAGTAGAAAGTACAGGTATTTGTGTTCAACATGTAAGAAGTAGAAAGTACAGGTATTTGAGTTCAACATGTAAGTAGTAGAAAGTACAGGTATTTGGGTTCAACATGTAAGAAGTAGAAAGTACAGGTATTTGGGTTCAACATGTAAGAAGTAGAAAGTACAGGTATTTGTGTTCAACATGTGAGAAGTAGAAAGTACAGGTATTTGAGTTCAACATGTAAGTAGTAGAAAGTACAGGTATTTGTGTTCAACATGTAAGAAGTAGAAAGTACAGGTATTTGAGTTCAACATGTAAGTAGTAGAAAGTACAGGTATTTGGGTTCAACATGTAAGAAGTAGAAAGTACAGGTATTTGTGTTCAACATGTAAGAAGTAGAAAGTACAGGTATTAGTGTTCAACATGTGAGAAGTAGAAAGTACAGGTATTTGAGTTCAACATGTAAGAAGTAGAAAGTACAGGTATTTGTGTTCAACATATAAGAAGTCAAAGTAAAAAGTCGTCAGAAAAATAAGAAGTGGAGTAAAGTACTGATACCAGAAAAATGTACTTAAATACAGTAACAAAGTATTTGTACTCCACTACTTCCCACCTCTGTGTGTGTTTCTGTCTCACCTCCTCGGGATCGATGAGTTTGAACTCCATGTTCCTCCCCGTCCAGACGATCAGGTGAGCGTGGGCCGGGTTGTCGAGCAGAGTCAAGAGAAACTGCCAGAGCTGCAAAGAGCCGCGGCGTTGGTACGGCATACTCTCCTGCTTCACTTTCACTGAGACAAAAGTAAGGTACATTTATTTATACAGCAACTTTCAACACAAGGCAATTCAAAGTGCTTTACAAAATGAAAGACATTAAGAAACATATTATAAAAGGGCATTTAAAAACACAAAGATAATAAAACATGAATAACAAAGGTACATGAAGTACAGTGACAGTGCAGTGTGAGATACACACATCTGAAATGTTTCGCTCTGACTCTCAATCATTGCTACCTTTTTTTTCTAACTAAAGTTTTCTTTGACCTTTTTTTAGTGTTTCATGCTTAACAACCCGCCCTTTGGACAATTCCAATCTGCAACCCAATATTCAGAAAACTCAACGGATCCTGGCCATATGTGTGCGGCAAATCAAATGCCCCCAGACATTCATGTGGCTTGCTAGTTTTGGACCCCATCTGTAGTCAAAAAGTCACCACTTAAGGTCCTTTCAGTATTTTCCATTACAGTTTAGGAACTGGGGCAGTAACTATAGTAACGCAGTGTAGGCGGAGCCGTGACATCATCTTCAATGCGAACCACAAAACCAACATCAGCTGTTAGCCCCCAGAGCTCACAGCTCCTCATATCTGTTCAGAAACTAGACAGACGTGAAACAAGTACAAACCACAGACTGCCTGCGTCATGGAAGATACAGTCGCTGGTTTATTTATGTCTGTAGGCCGTTGCTGTGAGTGTGGACGGTCGGAGCATATACAACGTTAGCTTAGCCAAGCTACATTTAGAAAGCACGCATTTTAAAGGGTTTTCTCTGCCGTCTGTCTGCAGACTTGCCAAAGCATTAATTCATGGTTTTTACTAACCGGTATCAGTGTGTTGTTACTTCGGCATCATTTTGAAACGTGTATTACAATTAAATCACGGTCAAATATGTTCTTTGTGTTGTAGTTGTAGCCCCCTTGCCAGCGATTCTCTCACTAGTTTAGCATGCTCAGCCCGGTTGTTGGCCCGGAAAGAACCTTGATTTTGGAGAGCCAGACAACTGTGAAAAAGTACCCGCTAGCCGGAACTACGCCAAGTGGAAACGCAACCAAAAACGGGCACGGCACGCTTAAAACCGCGCTGTAGTGGAAATGCGCCACAATTTCTTAGTATGGAACAACAAGGTCTATTCCTCGTGGATTATCAGAAGCAGCAGTGAGACATATGCTTCTTTAAGTCTGTGTTACCTTCCAGTCTGTCCGGCACCACACAGGTGTCGTCATAGTACAGGTGTTGCTCTCTGTCAGCACCAAACCCTGTGGGTGAAACATACATTTTCATTATGAAAGGTTCCATTTATTCCAAGGAGAACAACAACAAACAGATTTAAAAGTGAAAACAAACAAACAACTCACCAACATTGTTATTCTGGTACAAGACTGGAGACTTCCCAAACGACGACTGGCAGGGCTGAACCTCTGGAAGAAACAAAGCAGGAAGTCTTTTAGGTCTCACTTCTAAAAGAATATGCCATTTAAATGCACAACGAAATCACTCAATTACATCAACGATAAAGTAGGGGGTTTGAGAAAGGGTTTGTTTCAGCGCACGTAGCAGAGGACCTCACCCGAGTCGAAGGCGTAGTCTCGCGGTTCCTGCTTGATGGTCACGTGATTGAAAGAGTTCTGGGGTCCCGGCTCTGGGTACCGAGGGTCCACCAGCTCCTGTTTGAACACTCTCTGAGGGACCAGAGGCTCCGAGAGGTGGCGCTGGTACAGAGGGCGGCCATCACGGCTCGAGGGTTGGTACGGAGAGTTCAGAGGCGTCTCGGGAGGGAGGAAGGACAAGCAGGGCTCCGACAGCTGCCTCTGAAACCTGCTGAGAGGAGGAGACGATTTGTATGTATTTCAACAAGGACCAATTTTACAAAGACATTAATCTCAGAAAAGAGAAGATGAATTATGCCAGATTTTAGCTAATAGCTCATTTCAATCTGCAGTCCTTACATCTGTTGTTAAACAATAGCAAAACTATATTAAAAAAATACCAATACATTTTTCAAATTAAGGATTTTAGTTTCCGAGTGACTTTGTGACAAAAGCTTCAAATGTACCAAATAAATACATTTAAAATCATATTAAAGTTGAACTTCCAACCCACCTCTGTTCTGTGCTGAAAGACGCAGGGGGGCAGCTGGTGGGGGGGCGGGGCAGAGCAAACTGCTGGCTCTGATTGGCCTGAGGGCCTCTGCTGGAGATCTGGGGGCCCGGAGGGTGGAGCTGCCTCTGAACAGGTGGAGGTCCTGAAGGATGAGAGGGGGCTGGAGGAAGGGATTTGAGCCCCGCTGGCTTATTGTCACAGGCACTGAGGAAACAGGAAGTAGCTGTAAGCACATGTTTCGTTTATTCACACACACACACACACACACACACACATACATCACTTCAGGGGACATTACATTGACTTACATGCATTTCCTGGAGACTTATCCTAACCTTAACCAACACATGCCTAACCCTAACTAAGTCTTCACCCTAAAATTATTGATTCCAATTTGTCCCCATAAGGACACACACACACACACACACACACACACACACACACACACACACACACACACACACACACACACACACACACACACACACACACACACACACACACACACACACACACACACACACACACACACACACACACACACACACACACACACACACACACCACACACACACACACACACACACACACACACACACACACACACACACACACACACACACACACACACACACACACACACACACACACACACAGGATTGGTGTTGTACCTGTAGCTGTAAAGGCACATGTCAGCGTGAGGCGTCCTGCAGGGAGACGGGCTGTGCTCTCGCTTCACCTTGCTCAGAGGAGGTCCATGAAACATCACTGAAAGACATCAAATAAATATTCAGAGACCCTTTGGTTTCAAATGTTAGTGTGAAACCAGAGGAAAGAAAGCCTCCTATATGAATCAGAATTGTTTATTCAGCCCTGGGAGAAATTGGGTTTAATGGCAGCTGCTTACTTTAGAATAAAACACAATAAAAAAAAGTGTAAAATATGTATATAAACTTTTTTTGTGCTAAAATAATGTGTGCTATAAAAATATAATTAAAAAAGTGACTAGATTTCAGAATAGAAAAATAAAATATAATTTAAAGAGCGCATATTAACATAGGATATTACACTGAAAATGTGCAATACAAATATGCAGTTAAACGTGCACATTGTACTACAATAAATATGTGAATATGTGGAAATTGGTGTATTAGTGTTATTAAAGATAGTAATAATTGATTGTTGCTTATAATGCGCGCAGTACACCCTATCTCAGTTTTCCAGGACTTCACCATGTTTCCACGTGTAATCAATCTGTCAGATTTATTGTCCGTCCGGGAGTCGCAGTAATAAATACAGCGCTACGTGTTTGGCAGCTGCACTAAATGTTTAATTCCCGGATACTGAGCTCTTATCTGTGACGTCTTTATTTTTAAAAAAGGTACAAGTGGAGCCATTTCCTGCACCATGTGACCGCCGTCATGTACCTGGCACAGATCCACTGGTGTTCTGTCTGAGGGTCAAACACTGAGCTGCCAGGGAACACTGATAGTAGGAATAATTAACTCCTGCTGCAGACAAATCAGTGCACTAACGAGGTATTTGTATTCAGTATTTAAATGCAATGCAACTTACTTGTACTACGATATAAGGGCGATGTTGATCTGACCGTTGTCGTTACTGTATACAGATTCAGATTAAGTGCTAAAACATCTGATCTGGTTAAAATAGGATTGTATGATCTGACACAACCAATAAATCCAACATAAAAATACACCTTTTAGCAGAATGGCAAAATACTTTAATGGCTATTCTGCTATTTAAAGTTATATTTAAGTACTTTCTTTGGATAAGATTTCTATACATTTCACCCTTTTTGTACGAGAGGAGGAGATACTCACACTTATTGGACTGGAAGTCTGGGACAAACTGCTCGTCATCGGGAACCTGAGCTGTAAGAGAGGGAAGACACGGTGTTAAAGGACTCTTCTCGCCAGGTGAATATGAGAAACCAGTAAAAGAGACAAATGAAGCTCAGCGTAAGTTCAACCAGGAAGACCGTCTCTACTACTCTTCATTTATTATTCCGATGTAACTACTCTCTCTCCTCTCAATAAGTGATCGGGGGCGTCACTCTCCAGCTTAACCAATCACTTCGCTCTATTCCCAAGAGCCTATCATAGTGCTCTGCCAAACCTTTTAAGTCTGCTCTCCCCTCTGACAGCTGTCATTTCAGGTGACTCGACGCAACCCTCCTCCCCCCCTTTTCACCTCCTGTCCTTCTGAATCCAGGGTCAAGCTAAGCCCCTCCCCTTCAGACTGAACCCAACTATCCATTCACCACCACCAGGGTCAAGCTAAGCCCCTCCCCTTCAGACCGAACTCAACTATCCATTCACCACCACCAGGGTCAAGCTAAGCCCCTCCCCTTCAGACCGAACCCAACTATCCATTCACCACCACCAGGGTCAAGCTAAGCCCCTCCCCTTCAGACCGAACCCAACTATCCATTCACCACCACCAGGGTCAAGCTAAGCCCCTCCCCTTCAGACCGACCCCAACTATCCATTCACCACCACCAGGGTCAAGCTAAGCTCCTCCCCTTCAGACTGAACCCAACTATCCATTCACCACCACCAGGGTCAAGCTAAGCCCCTCCCCTTCAGACCGAACCCAACTATCCATTCACCACCACCAGGGTCAAGCTAAGCCCCTCCCCTTCAGACCGAACTCAACTATCCATTCACCACCACCAGGGTCAAGCTAAGCCCCTCCCCTTCAGACCGAACCCAACTATCCATTCACCACCACCAGGGTCAAGCTAAGCCCCTCCCCTTCAGACCGACCCCAACTATCCATTCACCACCACCAGGGTCAAGCTAAGCTCCTCCCCTTCAGACTGAACCCAACTATCCATTCACCACCACCAGGGTCAAGCTAAGCCCCTCCCCTTCAGACCGAACCCAACTATCCATTCACCACCACCAGGGTCAAGCTAAGCCCCTCCCCTTCAGACCGAACCCAACTATCCATTCACCACCACCAGGGTCAAGCTAAGCCCCTCCCCTTCAGACCGACCCCAACTATCCATTCACCACCACCAGGGTCAAGCTAAGCTCCTCCCCTTCAGACCGACCCAACTATCCATTCACCACCACCAGGGTCAAGCTAAGCTCCTCCCCTTCAGACTGAACCCAACTATCCATTCACCACCACCAGGGTCAAGCTAAGCCCCTCCCCTTCAGACCGAACCCAACTATCCATTCACCACCACCAGGGTCAAGCTAAGCCCCTCCCCTTCAGACCGACCCCAACTATCCATTCACCACCACCAGGGTCAAGCTAAGCTCCTCCCCTTCAGACCGACCCAACTATCCATTCACCACCACCAGGGTCAAGCTAAGCTCCTCCCCTTCAGACTGAACCCAACTATCCATTCACCACCACCAGGGTCAAGCTAAGCCCCTCCCCTTCAGACTGAACCCAACTATCCATTCACCACCACCATGGTCAAGCTAAGCTCCTCACCTTCAGACCGAACCCAACTATCCATTCACCACCACCAGGGTCAAGCTAAGCCCCTCCCCTTCAGACCGACCCCAACTATCCATTCACCACCACCAGGGTCAAGCTAAGCTCCTCCCCTTCAGACTGAACCCAACTATCCATTCACCACCACCAGGGTCAAGCTAAGCCCCTCCCCTTCAGACTGAACCCAACTATCCATTCACCACCACCAGGGTCAAGCTAAGCCCCTCCCCTTCAGACCGACCCCAACTATCCATTCACCACCACCAGGGTCAAGCTAAGCTCCTCCCCTTCAGACTGAACCCAACTATCCATTCACCACCACCAGGGTCAAGCTAAGCCCCTCCCCTTCAGATCGAACTCAACTATCCATTCACCACCACCAGGGTCAAGCTAAGCCCCTCCCCTTCAGACCAAACCCAACCATCCATTCACCACCACCAGGGTCAAGCTAAGCCCCTCCCCTTCAGACTGAACCCAACTATCCATTCACCACCACCAGGGTCAAGCTAAGCCCCTCCCCTTCAGACCGACCCCAACTATCCATTCACCACCACCAGGGTCAAGCTAAGCTCCTCCCCTTCAGACTGAACCCAACTATCCATTCACCACCACCAGGGTCAAGCTAAGCCCCTCCCCTTCAGATCGAACTCAACTATCCATTCACCACCACCAGGGTCAAGCTAAGCCCCTCCCCTTCAGACCGAACCCAACCATCCATTCACCACCACCAGGGTCAAGCTAAGCCCCTCCCCTTCAGACTGAACCCAACTATCCATTCACCACCACCAGGGTCAAGCTAAGCCCCTCCCCTTCAGATCGAACTCAACTATCCATTCACCACCACCAGGGTCAAGCTAAGCCCCTCCCCTTCAGACCAAACCCAACCATCCATTCACCACCACCAGGGTCAAGCTAAGCCCCTCCCCTTCAGACCGAACCCAACTATCCATTCACCACCACCAGGGTCAAGCTAAGCCCCTCCCCTTCAGACCAAACCCAACCATCCATTCACCACCACCAGGGTCAAGCTAAGCCCCTCCCCTTCAGACTGAACCCAACTATCCATTCACCACCACC
The DNA here is from genome assembly GCF_902827115.2 of Pseudochaenichthys georgianus. NCBI lineage: Eukaryota > Metazoa > Chordata > Actinopteri > Perciformes > Channichthyidae > Pseudochaenichthys > Pseudochaenichthys georgianus. Next base: position 11,057,978 of record NC_047504.1, on the reverse strand, counting down.
AGGGTCAAGCTAAGCCCCTCCCCTTCAGATCGAACTCAACTATCCATTCACCACCACCAGGGTCAAGCTAAGCCCCTCCCCTTCAGACTGAACCCAACTATCCATTCACCACCACCAGGGTCAAGCTAAGCCCCTCCCCTTCAGACTGAACTCAACTATCCATTCACCACCACCAGGGTCAAGCTAAGCCCCTCCCCTTCAGACTGAACTCAACTATCCATTCACCACCACCAGGGTCAAGCTAAGCCCCTCCCCTTCAGACCAAACCCAACCATCCATTCACCACCACCAGGGTCAAGCTAAGCCCCTCCCCTTCAGACTGAACCCAACTATCCATTCACCACCACCAGGGTCAAGCTAAGCCCCTCCCCTTCAGACCAAACCCAACCATCCATTCACCACCACCAGGGTCAAGCTAAGCCCCTCCCCTTCAGACTGAACCCAACTATCCATTCACCACCACCAGGGTCAAGCTAAGCCCCTCCCCTTCAGATCGAACTCAACTATCCATTCACCACCACCAGGGTCAAGCTAAGCCCCTCCCCTTCAGACCAAACCCAACCATCCATTCACCACCACCAGGGTCAAGCTAAGCCCCTCCCCTTCAGACTGAACTCAACTATCCATTCACCACCACCAGGGTCAAGCTAAGCCCCTCCCCTTCAGACTGAACTCAACTATCCATTCACCACCACCAGGGTCAAGCTAAGCCCCTCCCCTTCAGACTGAACTCAACTATCCATTCACCACCACCATGGTCAAGCTAAGCCCCTCCCCTTCAGACTGAACTCAACTATCCATTCACCACCACCATGGTCAAGCTAAGCCCCTCCCCTTCAGACTGAACTCAACTATCCATTCACCACTCTTTGCAAGACATAACTAAATACAACTAACTTTGAACTTCTTCAAAGTAATGTATAACTATGCACAAATGAGACTTAATCTAATGCTAACTTTTGGAGAATACATGAGAATTCTGCAGAGGTAAATAGACAACGTTAATCAAATAAACGTCTCTGCCTGTAGTGTGACACAACACTGCTTCAATCAGAGACGTTCGTACAGTCTTTGATGGAGAAGTGTTTTGTGTCATGATTCTTGCAGCTCTCACCTTCTGCGATCCATATTTCCTGGAGCTGGATCAGGTCTTGAAAGAGCTCTGAAAGTCAGTTAAAAGCCAACATTAATATTGCCGTTTCCAAAGTGACAACATGTTTCCGAATGTCTCCACTGACGCAGTAAACACTTTGACATGTGGACATGATGAGCCCACCTTCTGTGTCCTGAGCCAGCTCTGTGTCCATGAACTTCCTCTTCCTGTCGCTGAGACATCTCTCTGCTCCCTCTACGGGACATTTCTACATTTAAAAAAAAGTAAAGAAAAACTGTTAAGTGAACATAAATCATAAAGTCAGAAATGTGAAGCCGAGGACGATAACTCACACTCTCAGGGACCACAAAGGGGACCTGCTGGTCGTAAAAGCCGTCCATGTTGCAGGAGTCTTCACCCTGGAACAATAAGGGAATGGGACGAAATGTTAGAGACATTTTAAGGCATAATTAGCTTGATCGTGGGAGGCATGTGGCGCAGTGGATTGTGCACAGGTTCAAACCCCACTGCAGTCCCTGAGACACTTCACCCCAAATTGCTCCTGTGGGGATTGTCCACAGTATTGAGTATGTTAGTCGCTTCGGATAAAAGCGTCTAACAAGTGACATGTAATGTAATGTAATCATCTCTACCAATGTTCCTCTTTCTCGCCATGCACCTCTTTACATCCTGGCCCCACAGCAGCAGGATTTACAGTGGCTATAAAAGCCTTGTCGTCATTACAGCGTTATGCAACGTCCTGTATGTTAAATCATGTAGACGCACCGCAGGAGGAAATACACTTCAAACATGTTTGAGTAGTGATGCTGGTTTTAAGGGGATAAACAGAAAGCAGCTGTGTGGTGCAATAAAAATGTGACGCCTTGTTTTCTCCTTCTGTCTGTCTGCACTGTCGTGACCTTACCATGTTTTTACAAAGTGGTTTGAATATGTGGTTTGAGTAAATGCTTTCTTTACGTCACAAAAAGGAATGATACAAGCATCAACAAAAGCATGAGAAATAGTTGTTTTTTAGTGCTTAAAATACTCAGGTGAAGCTTTCCAGTCTGCAGGGGATTAGTTGGAGGCAACAGATCAAATTATAGGAAGATATTTTAAGGAATAGTCCCACATTTTGGGGAAATGTCCTGACATTAATTGACAAAAACATTATTTTTCGATTGTATACAGGCTTTAAATGATAAATATGACCATTTGTGATAAAAAAATTATAATTCTCTGACACTTGCCCTCTTTTTCTGAGCTTTTAACCATATGTGTACAGTTTTGACAAGTTAATGGAGCTGATTCAAGTGTCAACACATAATGAGGACAGTGAAATCTGGTTTAAAGCGGATAAAAAGTAGAGCTTTGAGTTGAGATTGATTTCACAAGGTCAGGATACTCCAAAAGAATTGCCGTTACTATTCTTTCTCTACAAATACGAGTTAAAGTCAGTATTATAATAGGAGATAGAAGTTCTCAAACCCTTATCTTTTAACTGTTAGGTGGTGATTACCTCGTACGGAAGTCACACGTCCTTTGATGAATGCAGAGGGCTTCCGTAGGTAAACAACACCTCTCCACAACTGCTATTGTTCTTATAACAGGGCGTTAGAAACAAGTCAAAAGTTCAATTTGAAGTGTACTCCATTTGCTTTAATGATATCAACACCAAGATAAACAACATGACTTTGGTTCGTGGTGTTTTCAACCTGACTTTAAATAAAACTAACTGTAAAGATTTGTGAATGGAGTTTTTGGAGTGACGCAAGGCATCGTGAGACCTCCTTGTTTTTCTCAATGAAGTGAAACTTGAGCCTTTGCAGAAGAAGGGGGGGGGGGTGTTGAAGGGGGGGCTAACCATTGAGAACATGTACAACAGAGCACAGAGAAATATTCACGATGCTAACAGACCATAAAGACAGCTGCGGCAGACGGAAATGCCGCCCCGCAGTGCTGACAGATGCGGGAAAAATGGACGCAATGTTGCCTTTGATTTCCCCAGAAAATGGCGTTCGCCTCTTAGCCAGTATCTGCTCCACACAGCCCGCAATGATGCAAGAAAACAACGCGAAAACAACTCCAAGCATCTAGTTCGTACAACGTGATGTAGTAGTAATAACGCAGCACTCACTTGATATGTGAAGTTTGTCGTCAGTGTTTTAAAAACCAAGATTTCCTCTTCCCTACATCCCCTGCAGCTCTTCGGATAAAAACTCGGCTGTGGATTTTTCTCAATGAAGAGCTCTGATCGCTGGAACTGAACCCCGAGCCCAGCGCTGCGCTCCCATTGGCTAGAACACCACGTCACTCAAAGGGAGAGCCAATCATCTTCAAGACTGCTCTGACGTCCGTCCCTGATTTTTTTATTTATGAATGGCTGCTGTTCATTCATGTCTCCACAGATCTCTTAAAGGGCCAGAGCTGCTATTCCTTAAAAAGCAGGCTAATAAATACATAACATAATAAAACAAGATTAACTATTTTAGATAACATTACTAAGATTATTTAGGTATTATTTTAGACTACCTTAATTAGTTTGAGAATAAACCATAAAAGATCTAATATATTAAATTATACAGTTTTATGATATTAATTTGGTCATTCATAACTTAAAGCAACATGCAAATCCTATTGTACTTAGTTTACCCAAAATGTGTTGGCAAATATGACACAATTGCAATTTAACATGAATTTCATAATCATTTAGAGTCTAGATTCCTTTACAAAACGAGTACAAACACTATTACTTCTCTAGATAATATGATTTATTATCACAAAGATTGGATTTGAGAGAATCTGAAGGTGCCTTTGTCCTTTTAAAACTGTGCACAACATGAATAATCAGAACTCTTTTGTCGAGGTGAAGAAATACTGTACTTCCTCTTGTTTTGCTGCAGCATGTTTGGTTTAATCCACGTCACACATGACTGCTCCAAAGTGCATTCATCTCAGTGGGTGGCGAAGCAGTCCCTCCACTCTTAATACCGCTTTGATCTCTTTCAACTTCATTACCATTCGCGGCAGAGCGATCACGAAGCACGCCATCTGACTATGTATTAAGTCTGGTATTTAGTGTATTCATAGGCCAGCAGTCAGCATGTTTTACAGTGTTTAACCGTCTAAAAAACATTGCTGTGATAGGAATTTATATCCAAAAATGGACAAAGAAGACAGAAGGTTATATTTTGCTCCATTGTGGTTGAGTCACAAAACTGTCAATCATCTTAATTCTCTATAGTACGTCTGTCTGCAGCTTATGATCGTACAGGACTGCACGAGAACACTTTGAATTAGTTCATTAAAACACAATCAACATAGCAAAACACATATTTCTGCAGTATTCTTTAAACTATTTTGCATGTTCTCATTGTTGATGTAATTACATTTGCAACCAAAACCCCATTAGTACCTATTTTATCCAAATAAAGAAGTCCAGTTTCTCGACTTTAGACCAATTGACCTCTCCGGCTGGACTTTATTTTTTGCAGTGGTTGTTTGCGTTCTCAGAAACTGCTTGATCAGTGACAGTGGATGCCAGAATGGATCTACGTGTGTGTGTGTGTGTGTGTGTGTGTGTGTGTGTGTGCGTGTGTGATAAAAAGTTCCAGTCCAATTGTCAGCTGAGCTCAGCAGCTCTGTTACTGATTTGCAGCGTCTCCTGTTTACACGTCCACCACTCTGTACGTACCACATCAGATTTGAATTCATCCGCTCTGACAGATCTCCAGATATGATCGAACATATCCTGTGTCAGGAAATGATGACAAACTGCACTCTTACACCGTCTTACCAAATGTGTCTGCAGGTTGAGATGATGCTGTTTCTTTAATCCTTTAATGAAGATCTATTACCTGAATGCTGTCTGTATCTTTTATGATTGTACTTTCCGACTTCCTTTTTGGCCACAATTATTTATTGCATTTTCTAAACGCTGCACGTGGCCACAATGCAAAAGTACAGCACTCCAGTACATGGTGTGAAATGTGAGAAGGGAAATTATCATTCAAATTAGATTTATCTTATTACAGCTTTCATTCATAAATATAATAAGTATCATAATCGTCATACCCCTCAAAAAAAGTCTTAAAAAGGAAGTTTATGTTAGCTCTAAACATCTGCTTATGTGTCGAGGTCAATGGAGCTTTAGCACCACTAGATGGCTCTGACGTCTCCGTCCAGCACTGATGTTAAACGACTGCACTCAATTATATATATAAATTAATCTAGCAGTAACAATTACCCAATACAATTTCAGTTTAAAACTCACATTTTCCTGATTTGATATTTAAGCATTGTTGGCTGTTTTTAATGCATAACTATTGTTGTATTTTCAGTAATCCTACTTACAAGTGAACAGAGTAACTAATAGATATCACTATGAAGTGTCTACAGTTCATCAATGTACCGTTTTACATGTTTAAATATGCAAACAAGACATTATCTCATGCTAGCTTTGTTTAATCTAGGAGGAATCCACACATGTAGACGGACTACATAGTCAAATAAATTCCTAAATGTGTATTTTGGATTGTTTTCTTATCACAAGTCTGAAATAAGACATGTCATAAAGCCTTGCGTAAATGATCTCAATGCTTCTTCCACCACTAGGCCATAAGGTCTGCAGATGATTGCTAACAAAATCAAATCAGAATGTTATTAATGCATTAAGTTGTTGTTGTTATTCAGATGTTAAATGGTGTTTTTCCAGAAGCTATGCAGCACTTTTACCGCAGGTCAGAGGTCAAACTATCTATTGCTCAGGCGTACTGTAACGTACCTAATGGAGCTCAAACAGACAAAGCCGGTGAAAGTGGCTGCTGTCCAACGCCCTGACTCTGTTGTGTCTGTGCTCCATCTGAAGGACAATAGCTGCTGACATACCATCGCTCCCTGCTGGCCAATCCTCGTGGATCATCAGAGGGATTTTGCAGCTCATCAGCTACGAGGAAAACCAGCAAAGAAATGACATGAAGTCGTCAAAACAAGTCAGTGAGATATAGAGTACCTTTTATGCATGTCCTTCCCAAGGAATATAAACATTTTAGGGATGCACAATTTATATTTTTCTCGTTTGTTAAAGCAACATTATGTAGCTATTTGACCTTCAGCTTCAAAACTGTAAAAACGTTGACGCTAAACTGACTTCAAATAAGTCGAATAATGCCTTTGTCTTTACATTTGATCGTAATGTAATCATAAGAAATCCTGCAGCTGTTGATATTCACAACAGCTGTGTATAAGAATTAAACCCACTAAAATAACTTTTTCTGTGTATTTGTCCCATTATCATTCACCATCCCAATAAATAAAACCACTCCATTCGGCTGCAGCTTGGCTTCCAATAAGTAGAATATTGACTTCACAGGAGGATGGACTCGATGAGGTCATACTGTTACATCCAGGTGTAAAAAATGTTTATTAAAACACGTCTTTTCTGAAATAACGGACGTGTAATTAGCTAAAGCTTTGTTGTTTATTGATATCAAACAATGATACTACAGATTATTCAATTATTAATTAAATATTTCGTTTTGTTATTGCATTCATTTGTATAGTACTGTATCATGTCTGTATCATCTTTTGTTTCATTTGTATTTTCTTTGGTTTTACACGCTCGAAATAAATAAATAAACTAAACTAAACAAGAAAGTAGAAAGAAAGTAAGGTGATAGAAAACTATTTCTGCTAAAAAAGTTAGCAATGATTGAGAGTCAGACCTAAACATTTCAGATGTGTGTATCTCACACTGCACTGTAACTTTTATTCATGCGTCTTTGCTTTTAAATGTAATTTCATAATATGTCTTTTTGTAAAGCACTTTGAATTGCCTTGTGTTGAAATGTGCTATATAAATACACCTGCCTTGCCTTCTGTATGTTGTCTATTTGTTCCATTATCATTTACAATCCCAATAACTCAAACCACTCCCATCCATTCTGCTGCTGCTGCAGTTTGCTTTGCTTTTATTAAGTTAACTCAATGACTGGAGGAAGGTGGGGAAACAGGAAGTGATTTTAAGACGAGTCGACCACCCGTCTGATGGACCCCACGGCGGGATGAAGCGCCCCCCACTCTGCGGCACGTCTGTACTCGCCCTTCTCCAGCAGGTACTGGCGCCCCCTGTAGTTCGAGTGCTCGTAGAAAACCCAGACGCCGTCCTGCACGTGCGCCGAGTGGAGGTCCCGGTAGCGCCAGCGGTCCATCAGGTTGGGCATGTCGTCGCTGAACTCGATCATCTGGCCGCTGAAGTCCGGATGCTCGTAGATGCGGATCCTGTGCATGCTGGAAGGCTGAAAATAAGAAAATATACATGTTGAATTTACAAATTAACAATAACAAAAACAAAATACAAAGCAAGTTAGCTTAAAGATGAGTTGGTGGACAGATGTGTTTAACTGTTGGACTGAGCCAGGCGAGCTTTTACCCCTGTCTTAAGTCTTTATGCTAAGCTTGGAGGTTTTGTTTGAGTGTTTCTATGGGATAAAATATATTATAAAACACCTAATATGTATTTAATGTGAATGCAATGGTACTACCAACTGTTGTACATAATTACAGTCAGGAAACAACTCAAAACTACCACAAATGTGTGAATAAAGATACAGAAAAGCTAACGTAATAACCAGCTTCTTAGTTGGTCTGAAATAATGTGCACACGCTAAATAAACCCCTACACATTTAAATAAAACATTAAAACACATACTATACGCTCAGCTAAATCTATTTCCTCACATGTCTGATGAGTCTGCAGGAGCGGATGGTGTCGCTGAAGCCGTTCCAGCTCTGGTAGTCGGGGTACTCGCCCCTCATGAGCACGTACTGGTAGCCCAGGTATTGGGGTCTCTCGTAGAGGACCCAGGCCCCCCCCTCCACCCGGAGGGAGTTGCAGTGCTGGATGTGAGAGTTGAGCTCCGGACAGTCGCCGCTGCACTCATAGTGATGGCCCTTAAAGTTCTTCTCCTCGTAGAAGACGATCTAGAAACCAAATCATTGATGGTTAGGAGCAGGACCTGTGAACTCATGCTGTCACTGTAAAAGTTATTTCTTTTTTGGTTGTTTTGTGACGAACATGATGACGAGAAATGTACGCTAGAGGGGGAACAGACACGGTTTTTAACGCTTCTTCTTGCCCCTGTTGAACAATATTTGAGAATGTATTTATTTTTGAACGTTTTTTTAGGAATCACAACTTAACATATCAATCATCATCAATTAAAGGTGGGGGAGGTAAGTTTGAGAAACCGGCTCGAGATCGCTAGAATTTGAAAATACAAAACCGGAGAAAATCTGCCACTTCCTTATAGAGCCCCTCCTCCAACACACACGAACGCGCACATGACCAATGAGGGCACGAGGTAAGTTTGTGCCCCGATGGAAGGCTGACAGGCAGGTAGGCCATCCAGTTACTTTAGCCGGACCGGCTAAACGGATTGGATGTACTTTTTACAGTATTACGGCTTCTACAGATGAAATTGTTTTATGGATATTTTGTCAAAGCACTTCAGATATTCATTGCTATCGGGATGTTAAGAGCATTCCATGGAATATAACAAAAAGTGTATCTCGAGCCGGTTTATGAAACGTACCTACCCCACCTATTTATAGACTGCCATACATAAAAGTCTTAAGAAGATATTTAAAGAAAGATACTATCCTTTCCTGCCTGAAGTGCATGCATAAAAGCTCTTTGAACATTTAGCACGTGGTGCATCGTATTATCGTTACTCACCTTCCCTGTGCGCTCCATGGTCCTTCCGTTCCTCCTCACGCGCCCAAATCAAAGCGCCTCGTTCTCCCCGCATCCCCGATGCTCCACTTTATTATACAGGCGGATGAAATGCACTGCCAGGAAAACGATTGTCATGCAAATGAGTCTCCATTAACTTTGTCACATTAGCTGAGGCTGCAATTGTTTTAAAATCCATGGCTGCTGTTTGATTCCTCCCGTGGGTGGGCGAATGAATGATGTCAATGTGTTTTATCTCAAACTGTATTATTTTATGCACTCGGTACGTTGTGTTGTCTCATGACATGATTTATGTTGCATATACTTTATCTCATCGGCAACACCGAATACAAACAAAACTAAAAGGCACATTGATTAAATTATAGACATATCTAATTTAGTTTTTAACGTATACTCACTGACTGCGGCGGCTGAGGTACGGGCGCATGTTGCTGGAGTCATTAACATGTGTAGGGAATCGACCCTGGAAGTATTCGTCCTGGTAGAAACACATGTGTACAAGGCGGTGAAATGGCTTTTACTCGAGCAAAGTTTTAAGAGACATAGCTTTGCCAAATGAGTACAACAAAATGAAGCATCCACAAAGTGCAAGGAGCAGTATGAGGTTTCAATACATTGCCATATCAGATGAATGAGTAGACATTTAGAAGAACATGGCATAAACAGTTTGATGCTTCATTAAATATGTGGTATTAAATATATAAAATGTCATGTTTTGTGTTGTCTCCAATACTCACATCACACAGAACAATTAGCACATGGTTTGCTTTGTGTCACCTGGGTAAATCAGTCAGTATTTATCCAGGTTTATCACATTGTTCTGAAGCTGGGAGTCCTGCTGCTCTGAACAATGCAAAGTGGAAAGCATTGCGGCAAAGCGAGCTGACAAAACAACGGCACTGCCAGACATCTGGTTTGATATGAAACGAGCTGAGTCAGCGAGTCAGGAATTGTCCTTTTAGACAAAGAAAAGCGTCTTTATATTAAACACGGTGCACTCTTGACCTTGGAAATAGTGGCTCATTGCTTTAGTTTGATAATAGTTAAGATATTGATGTTAAGCGACCTCAGAAAAAGCATCTGATTAATCCAAATGACTGCTGAGTATTTAGATCTGAATAACAATACTATTGTCTTTCAATTTAAAATTATTATTAATTCCCAGAGGATGAATCCAACTAGCCTCTAGATCCAGTCAGGACTATTCTACAATGTGTAATAATCCCATTTGAACACAAGAAATATAAGATCTAATAGGCAGATTGTACATTCATGCTCCTCAGAGGATGAACCATGTGTTCCTGTTCTAGGTAAAGTTGCAGGAATACTGTCGGTAAACCACATGCATGCTGTTCATTTTGTAAAATGTGTGTTATTGGCTTCAGTGTACTTGTTTTTACTAACTATTCTCCTGTACCCTCTTCAACAAGAGACACATGCAGACAATAGCAGCTTCATGAAGAAACTGACTGATACATCTTAGAGATATGGACAGGATAACTCCGCCAATTTTACACGTTAAGTGAATTTATGAGTTTTAGTTTGGAGCTTGAACTTATAACAGGAAGTGTGTGTGACCAACTTTGGCCGTGGAGTTTAAATGTGTGGACAATAACCAAACGGGAGTGTCTGACAAAACTGGCTTGCATAGTGGGAGGATATCTTTTAAAACATAATATCATCTTGGCTCAGTCCATACAAATCCCTGTTTTTGACCCGTTAGTGTTGAGGATAAGGAAACTAATCCCCATGTGTCTCGAGTTATGTGTGGATGCTTGCGTTTTCAGAACATGCTTGCACAAAGTCTACAATCAGAACCATTAGATTTCAGCTTTCTTTATTTCCCCGTACATTCAGAGTTAACAGGAGTCCATGATGCGCCTCATGGAGCTGAACCTCGTCATGTTGCTCGTCCCCATCTCTCTGAGGTTCCTGTACTCTCCGGGCTTCAGGTACATCATCTTGCCTCTGTAGTTGGGCTGCTCGAACATCAGCCAGTGGCCCTCCATCACGTTGCTGGACTGGCACTCGTTCATGCGGAAACGATCCTGCATGTTGTCACAGTCGTCCATCAGCTCGTGCATCTGGCCTCCGAAGTTCTCCTTCTCGTAGATCTTCATCCTGAAGGTTCCCTTGTGCTGTAGGGGGAGATACGTCAAGACCATCAGGGCATTAAAGCATCCACGTGTTAATGCCCTTATCTCAAGAAAACAACCTGTTATCGTGGAAAAACCCACTGTGATGGTTGATACAACACCATTGTAACAGCACTGGTTCTGGGCCTAAGTACTGGGAATCTTAAGAGACGTTACAATATTCATTTTGTTATTTTAAAGACTCACAAAATGGGTTTTCAAATACCATTAATGGCAGCCATGTTCCCATCAAATGTGCAGGCTTCCTCAGCAAAGGCAACCTGAGTTTAGAATATTTTACGACAGATTTCCTGCAAGCATTTAGCTTAACTTTAACCTGTGCTGTCGACCAATAGAAATGCTGATGATAGTCCAATATCAGCTCAGCCAATTTACAAAGTTCTTTTTGTTGCAAGTCATTGTAATTTGTGGCCGACTTATTGCAGCTGAGAGCGATAAACCTACCGTGGGGATCATGCGACTGGACCTGATGCAGTCGCTCATAGTCATGCCCATCAGGCGCTGGTTGTCAGGGTACTCGCCCCTCCTCACCAGCATCTGTTGACCCATGAAGTTGGGCTTCTCGTAGACCATGAAGAGGCCGCTCTCCACCCTGCAGGAGTTGCACCTGCTCAGGTAGGAGGTGAGCTCAGGGCAGTCGTTGCTGGTCTCATAGGAGCGACCCTGGAAGTTCTTCTCCTCATAGAATGTGATCTGCAAACAACAATGTGGACCTGAGTCTCCAGGTGACACCTCTTCCATGTTTCTGTGATGTGTGGAAAGCTTCACTTACCCTGCCCACGTCCATGATTATTGTGTGCTAATTTCAGATGTGCTGCTTCAACATCGGCCCGTTTGCCTTTTTATACATCGCCCGGCCGTAGCATTTCCACATGGCTTGTGCTGAAACCTTTGAGTCATCACTCTATATTGTGGCTCTGCGCAGCACCATAGGGTGGCAGATTGCACTGTATGTCAGATTCTGCAACAGTTATTGTGAATACTGGGTTTATATGTGCTTCTAGAAACTTCAACTATTTATTCATGTGCGTTCCTTAAGAGGTGAACAACTATTAAATACAACTACATTTAACATAATAACTATTCAGGTGGGCTGTTCAAAATAAAAGCAAGGCCACGTGAACTTAGTGTTGAATCATGAGTGGTCTGCAGCTGATACTGTATATAAAAGTGGCGCTGGGTTGTTATTATTTGCTAAAACTAAAAGCGTAACCATGGGCAGAGTAAATAATATCACGTTTGTATCATTGGTGCAGTAAAAGTCACTAATCTAACTTTGCATGCATGTTTTTTGTTTGCAGATTATTTTCTATGAAGAAAGGAACTTCCAGGGTCGTTCCCACGAGTGCAGCAGCGACTGCACCGACATCCACGTGCACCTGAACCGCTGCAACTCCTGCAGGGTGGACAACGGCTGCTTCGTGGTGTACGACCGCCACAACTACATGGGCAATCAGGTGTTCTTGGAGAGAGGGGAGTACTCCGACTTTCAGCGCATGGGAAGCATGATGGGAATGCAGGGCACGGCTGTGATGGATAACATCCTCTCCTGTCGCATGATCCCCGCGGTAAGATGTTCGAAGAGAAGTTTAAACCAAATATGAAGATGGCAAGCTACTCAAGAAAGGTCGTTTAGAAAAGCATTGTATTTATATGCTCTCCTTGTTTTTCTCCAACAGCACAGGGGCCCCTTCAGGATGAGGATCTACGAAAGGGAGAACTACAGAGGCCAGATGCACGAGCTGATTGACGACATCGAGTCTCTGCAGGATCGTTTCCTCATGTCTGACTGCCAGTCCTGCCAAGTGATGGACGGCCACTGGCTGATGTTCGAGCAGCCCAACTTCGGAGGCAAGATGCTGTACGTGAGGCCCGGAGAGTACAGGAGCCTCAGAGACTCTGCAGCAAGCAACACGTCCAGAATCAGCTCCATCAGGCGCATAGTGGACACGTGCTGATTGTTGTGTGATTAAAGAAACTGTGGGTGAAGAATAAAAAACATATTTTGAAGTATCTCTCTGCTGTTTTGTAGTTTACTTTATGTGGAGTCAGACTACATACTTTGCTAGTGATTCTTGAATAAAGATTTATCTTAAAGGCAGTTAGAAAACATTTCATACCTCTTTGATTCCACACTAAAAAGCATTTTTAAATAATGTTAATATTACTATTTATTACATGGCTTAGTTGAATACTCGATTCTGATTGGTCAATTCAGAACACGTGACACGTTGTTAATCCAGTAGAACAGACCGCTGTCAAGCACTTATTGACCGTTGTTAAGGACGCTCACATCTGCACAAACAAGTCAGTTCGATTTAACTGGATACAGTTTGGCCGAAAAGCAGAAGTAACGGGGCAGAAACCCTCCTGTTTACGCAACGGTCCAGACGTTTTTCTTAGCTGAAGAAATACGATAATTTTTAAGTCAATAAAGTCATTTCAATTAATATTGGGAGTTGGGTCGTTAGCTTGTTTAGTATATGGGCGTGTAGTCGCGTCGGGCTCCCTGATGAGCCTGTCGCGTGTTCTTTTCCCCGTAATGACCGCCTCGCTGCACATTATCCTTACGTAGTGCAGTGCCCGGTTCAAACTGGCCTGTTCATAATTGGCCAATAGTTGGACCAATTGCAGCTATTTCAAACCAAGTAAATCACACATAATTCGACAGACATTCGGCCTTAACTTCATTAACATTCAAGTCTCACACACCTCCATGTTAAAGGTTTTAGTGCAGGGGTGACAAACTCAAATACACAGTGGGTCAAAATTTAAAAAATGGGTAGGCTGCTAGTCAAGGGCCGGACTGGTTCAATGTTTATTGCAAAACGTATTGAAATGAACTTATTGCACATATTAAACCTGGAACTAACAAAGCTTCAATTATTGCCTATAAAAACAACAGTAAATAATCAGTTGCATTCTTTTCTTATGGCTCTATCTGCAGTCATTTCTTATGGCTCTATCTGCAGTCATTTCTTATGGCTCTATCTGCAGTCATTTCTTATGGCTCTATCTGCAGAGTCTTTTCTTATGGCTCTATCTGCAGTCATTTCTTATGGCTCTATCTGCAGTCATTTCTTATGATTACATTTTTCCACAGGCCAACAACAGCTTCTAAAAAACAATTTCCCTCAAAGAAAAAACCAAACATGACTTCAGCGGAATATCAAAACAGCGGCCCGGGGTGCAAAACGCATCAATGACAGCGACCCTCTACCACACAAAACAACACCATTTATATAAACACCTATCACGACAGGGCGCCCACAGCCAAGTAGCAATTACAAATGAATTAAGTCGGCACGGCGGCCCGCATTGAAAATAGGCTTGTTTGAGACAAGCAAGACCTGCGCAGACCTGCGCAGTTGCGATCAACGTCTTGCTCGTGCGTTGCATGATGGTTAGTCATTTTGTCCGACTTGCTCTGGAGGCTCGCCCACATGAGACTTTGAAATCTCGCGGGACAAAGACGCCCGCAGCCTTGAGAGCGAGGCGAGGCGAGTTGGCGCAGTTGCTCTCCACGAGCTGCGGAAGCGAAATGCTTGATGGGAAACGGCTCGCTGGTATCTCGAGCTGAGCGCTCATTGGTGGTTTTTACCACGTGCTGCTGATGAAGCTCTCCCATTGGCTGGCAAAAGTTTGTTGTTGTTTTGTGTCAGTTTTACGTCGCCACATCCATTCCCATTTTTCATCATTGTTCCACAATGTTTATCATCATGAAATTAATATCTATATATTTTATACTATACTGCTTACCGTTTTCATACTTTATATATCTTAGCATATTCATACACACTGTTCATACTGCTCTCAGGCTGATATCTAGTGTATTCATCCACACTGTTCATACTGCTCACAGGCTGATATCTAGTGTATTAATACACACTGTTCATACTGCTCACAGGCTGATATCTAGTGTATTCATACACACTGTTCATACTGCTCACAGGCTGATATCTAGTGTATTAATACACACTGTTCATACTGCTCACAGGCTGATATCTAGTGTATTCATACACACTGTTCATACTGCTCACAGGCTGATATCTAGTGTATTAATACACACTGTTCATACTGCTCACAGGCTGATATCTAGTGTATTCATACACACTGTTCATACTGCTCACAGGCTGATATCTAGTGTATTCATACCCCACTGTTCATACTGCTCACAGGCTGATATCTAGTGTATTAATACACACTGTTCATACTGCTCTCAGGCTGATATCTAGTGTATTAATACACACTGTTCATACTGCTCACAGGCTGATATCTAGTGTATTAATACACACTGTTCATACTGCTCTCAGGCTGATATCTAGTGTATTCATACACACTGTTCATACTGCTCTCAGGCTGATATCTAGTGTATTAATACACACTGTTCATACTGCTCACAGGCTGATATCTAGTGTATTCATACAGACTGTTCATACTGCTCTCAGGCTGATATCTAGTGTATTCATACACACTGTTCATACTGCTCTCAGGCTGATATCTAGTGTATTCATACACACTGTTCATACTGCTCTCAGGCTGATATCTAGTGTATTCATACACACTGTTCATACTGCTCACAGGCTGATATCTAGTGTATTAATACACACTGTTCATACTGCTCACAGGCTGATATCTAGTGTATTCATACACACTGTTCATACTGCTCACAGGCTGATATCTAGTGTGTTAATACACACTGTTCATACTGCTCACAGGCTGATATCTAGTGTATTCATACACACTGTTCATACTGCTCTCAGGCTGATATCTAGTGTATTCATACAGACTGTTCATACTGCTCTCAGGCTGATATCTAGTGTATTAATACACACTGTTCATACTGCTCACAGGCTGATATCTAGTGTATTCATACAGACTGTTCATACTGCTCTCAGGCTGATATCTAGTGTATTAATACACACTGTTCATACTGCTCACAGGCTGATATCTAGTGTGTTAATACACACTGTTCATACTGCTCTCAGGCTGATATCTAGTGTATTCATACACACTGTTCATACTGCTCTCAGGCTGATATCTAGTGTATTAATACACACTGTTCATACTGCTCACAGGCTGATATCTAGTGTGTTAATACACACTGTTCATACTGCTCACAGGCTGATATCTAGTGTGTTAATACACACTGTTCATACTGCTCACAGGCTGATATCTAGTGTATTCATACACACTGTTCATACTGCTCTCAGGCTGATATCTAGTGTATTCATACACACTGTTCATACTGCTCTCAGGCTGATATCTAGTGTATTAATACACACTGTTCATACTGCTCTCAGGCTGATATCTAGTGTATTCATACACACTGTTCATACTGCTCTCAGGCTGATATCTAGTGTATTAATACACACTGTTCATACTGCTCACAGGCTGATATCTAGTGTGTTAATACACACTGTTCATACTGCTCACAGGCTGATATCTAGTGTGTTAATACACACTGTTCATACTGCTCACAGGCTGATATCTAGTGTATTCATACAGACTGTTCATACTGCTCACAGGCTGATATCTAGTGTATTCATACACACTGTTCATACTGCTCACAGGCTGATATCTAGTGTATTCATACACACTGTTCATACTGCTCTCAGGCTGATATCTAGTGTATTCATACACACTGTTCATACTGCTCTCAGGCTGATATCTAGTGTATTCATACACACTGTTCATACTGCTCTCAGGCTGATATCTAGTGTATTCATACACACTGTTCATACTGCTCTCAGGCTGATATCTAGTGTATTCATACCACACTGTTTATTCATCATTCAATTCATTCTATATGTTATTCTGTAGATTGTGTACATTACTTTCCACTTCACTGCTTGTTGCACCTGGTTAGAAGCTAAACTGCATTTCGTTGTCTCAGTACCTGTAATCTGTGCAATAACAATAAAGTTTCTCTTTAAGTTAAACCAAATCATTAAAATAAAATCTATTGCAATGTAATGATTTGGTTTAACCTTATTTATTGAATACATCATTTGAAATGGCAAGATTAAATCAATTTCCGCCATTGCAAACCCAGCCAGTCAAGCCGACTCCGAGTCCGAGCTGTCCGACTTAAGACGAGCTTTTTGACACCTCCCCCGGCTGCGATCGGCTACTTTCGAGGCGAGCCGCAATGTGTCTCAAACAAGCCTAATGACTTAGGCCTACCTCTGATGATAAATCACTGAAACACAAAGTCCATCCTCCCGTCCTTTTGGATGAAGCACTTGCAGGTCATGCAGCTGATCCTTTGCCACTCCAGTTTATCATTGGAACTCAATCTTGAAAATGACTCGGTTAATAATTTCGCAACGATGTCATCACTATCACTGAAGTGAGCCATCATGAACGAACTTATGCTAATCATAAATCTATCGATCATAAATCTATCAATTAGATTTATGATTCAGAAATAATAAAAGTAGGGTCGACATGTGGATATTATCCGGCTGAACAAAACGTGCATTTATCTAACAGGTTCGTTTTCCATAGACCTTATTTCAAGCTATTTTCCAAAATCTTCTGGAGAAATCCCGTTGCTTTCTGTCGAGGGAATCCGAGCGAAGCTTACTTCCGGGTTTTAGGACGCGTCACTGCACCACTTGCATAGACCTCACAGCGGGCCGAACTTGTCATAAAGTCCGCGAAAATAAAGCCCGCCCATTTAGAGGGAAGATATGATTGGTCAATTGTACTGTCACTTGACATTACTCTCTCGTTGAGTTACTATAGCGGGCAAGAGTGAACCAACAAGCCCTCCCGTCTTCACATAACTCACAGAGACGGCATTTGACCCTTCACATTCCAACAGAAACTGAACAGGCAGATTCGAAGGATTTATTTCTTTGGAAATATTATTTTAAATACAATTAAATCAAGTTATTTTGGTAAAACTAATGAAAAATGTAACAACAAAATATATAAAAAATATTTTTTTTTAAATGTTTTTTTTTTATGTTTTCAAATATAATTTTTTTGAATATCTTAGGCCCTCACAGACGGCTCGCCACTGCCTGAAAGAAAGAAAAATGTGCAAAAAGTACAGAAGGAAACATTTAAACTGTGCTGCTCTGTGATGCTAGTTCAAGCAGACACTTGGCATCTCATCTTGGGTGCAAGGTCACCAATGTTTGGGCTCAGGCTCTGAGCGGAGGAGACCCTCAGGATGGAGTGAAGGTGTGCTGCAATATACCAGCGGGCCAGATCTAACAGTAATTAGAAATTATCCTGTGGGCTGAAATTAAATCCACCACGGGCCTGATTTGGCCCCCGGGCCTTGAGTTTGACACATGTGTTTTAGTGGATAACCCTTTACCAAAACTCCCAAGAAATGTTCGTCTGCCGTCATTGCAACGGTTCCTAATTCAGTAGATAGCCTAAATCTATAAGATTGCCGACGGCAAAGCAACTTAAAGATCCTGTGACACGGTTTTCCCCCATCATCCAAACCCATCAATTTGAGTACATATTGTCCCCTTGAAAACCGTTACTGAACTGATTTTGGATATTTGTACTTTGATAACCATTAATCCTTCAATGTTGACAATTTTCTGAATCTTCTCGCGGATTCTTCAAGTCCCGCCAAATGATGGGTGACGTCATTGCGGGCACAGCGCTCCAGCTGCACCGTCCAGGATCCCAGCTTCTGCATGTAAACCTTTATATATATACAGTCAGATGTAAACGCACGACGGCGCACACAGCAGCAGCTCAGACAGCGATGACAGGTTCATGTTGAACGTGTCTGAGAGCTCATATGAGGCTGAAGGATCGGTTTATGTTGTATCTGTTAGAAGTTTAGGAATGAGGTGCGTCAATATGGGCGATCATACGGTCATGTAGCCAGTGGTGGAATGGGACTAAAAATCATCCCGGGACTCTCGACCGGCCCACTTCGGTACTGCTAGTAAGTTGTCAACGGGGGGAGTGGGGGATGTGCTAGTGACTTATCCGACCGGCCCACTTCGGTACCGGCCCGATGGCCAGTCCGTCACTGCACCCAGCCCAGCCCACGTAAACTGTCAACGGGGGGGGGGGGCTCGCTGCGGGGAAACGGTGGACCTAGTGTCCCGATCGGAGTGGGAATAATATTAATAATAATCCGTGCATTTTATCCATTAATTTCCCCAACATTGTGGTAAAAAAACACACGTTTAATCCATGTTGTTGGTGTACTACAACTACAAAAAGCATCGGTTTGTTTTCTCATCAGGAAATGCAGACCGGCACAAACAAACGATTTTTAATCATCATCCTCACGATCATTTAATGTATCATATGTTCGCCGAATTGACATGAAAGCACTAATACATGTAGTTTCATCCACAAATATTTCATTGCACAACAGTTGTTGGGATGCTGTCACAGGCTCTTTAAGGTAACATAAAAAACTAGAGATGTCCCGATCCGATCACGTGATCGGGGATCGGAGCCGATCACGTGATTTTCAAAAGATCGGAATCGGGAGAAAAAAATCGGGGATCGGGATTTTTTTTTTTTTTTTTTATAAAATATTTTTATTATTTTATTTTATTTAATGTTACAAAACTAAAATGACCATGTTCACGTCTTAAAGTCATCCTGAGGCCTTAGCTTTGGTTTAAAATGACTCAACATCATGTATGTGCTGCTTCCTTTGGGCTTGTTTAGACCTGGTTGCTTATTCCTCTGAAAGCAACAGAGTGGGCGCAGTGTCTAATAGTAGCAGCAAGCTAACGAGAGGCTACGTTCAGCTGGTGACTCGGGAGTCGGGACAGAGAAAATGTCAGGAGTTTGGAAGTATTATGAAATTGAAAGCGAAGGCAGTGTAACAGCCAGATGCAATGTTTGCAAGCCGGAGGTTCCGCTTGGTGGAAAGAACAGAGCTACGTTCAACACGACCAATCTAATACGCCGCCTGAGAAACAAACACCAACAACAACACGGCGAGTACACAGCGGCCACTCAGGTCACGGCACTGAAACAACCGACACTTTCAGAGGCTTTGAAAAGGAAAGAGAAACTGCCACAGAACAGTGAAAAGGCCAACACAATAACAGCCACGATAGCTGAATTCATCGCGTTGGATGACCAGCCGTTATCTGTTACCTTTTTTTTCTCTTAATGCATTGCATAAAGATCGGATCGGGAAAAATCGGTATCGGCAGATTGTCAAAATCAAATGATCGGAATCGGATCGGGAGCAAAAAAAGATGATCGGGACATCCCTATGAAAAACCTAAAAGGGTCCTTTACAGGGCTGGAGTTTGGTCTGTCCCTTCCGGGCTACTGTAGAAACATGGTGACAGATTAATTGTTCCCAATCTAAGCCAATAAAAAACATGATTCTTAGTTTTAAGTGATTAATAAAAACATTCTTATGAAAATTCCATTCCTGTCAATAAACCCTCCTACATCCGACACACTGGTTCCTTTAATTCAATAGGTTGTATCCCCATGAGAACATGATTGTATGTTATATTCAGTGTCCTGAATTGGATGCTTTCTACCTCCGAGAAGCATGAATGCAGTCAGATAGTATTGTCGTGTTCTGTAAATAACATTTTGCACAAGAGGGCGTTGTGGCTGGAAGATAAGCAGAACCACAACATGCTGGGATTCCTACTTTAGGCACCAATTACTTGTGAAAAAGAAAGATTGTCATTATAGTGGTGGTGATTAAAGAACAATGGAAGATAGTGTAAAAACATTTAAAGATGTGTCACAAGTAAAAATCATGGCAGCAGAAATCCTCAGTGGATTGAACTAAGCTGTGTTTCATGAATTCTACTTTTGTTAAGGAAGAATTGTGTTTCAAATGTTCAAATGTTTTTGATTTTTAGTCAATGCATTTAGTATAACTTTGCCTCGTTTATCCACTGCATACTGTTCCCATATGATACAACTGAAAACAAAAGTAGTGCAATAACTGGAGTTTGCTTTGTGACTGCACCACTACTGTTTAATCCGCGCACAGCTCCGATGTATAATACAGTAGGGACGTCCATGCCGATGAGCTGACTCGAGGTATTTTGTACAATTGAGGGGCAGATTCTTTTGATGTCACATGATGCATAAAAGCCAGCGCGCCAGTGGGTAGAACAACAGAAATCAAAAACCGAGACCATGAGCGGAAAGGTAATGAAGGGAGCGGAACAGCCTGATCTATTCACTGCTAAATGTTATGCTGTATATCCTGCCTGCTATATCTCCAGAACTGTTACAGGAGGTTTTTATTTGTGTAACTTAAATATTATTTTAAGCTGCTTTTGGCTCTTTTCTGCTGTAACAATGTACACATCCCCTCTGTGGGACTAATAATGATTATATGTAGTAAAATATTGTAGTTTCTGCTATGCAACTGTGTGTAAACTGAACAGCACTCACCTTTAGCTTTCAGAGGTAATTACCCAATGTGTGTGTGTGTCTCTCTCTCTTTCTCTCTCTTTCTCTCTCTCTAGATTGTCTTTTTCGAGGGGAGGAACTTCCAGGGTCGCTCCTATGAGTGCATGAGCGACTGCTCCGAGATCTCCTCTCATCTGGGCCGATGCAGCTCCTGCAGGGTGGAGAGCGGGACGTTCATGGTCTACGATCAGCCCAACTTCACGGGCCAGCAGCACCTCCTCACCAGGGGAGAGTACCCCGAGTACCAGAACACCATCGGCTTCAATGAGTGCATTCAGTCCTGCCGCATGGTCCCTGAGGTAAAGCACACTATTACTAACAAAGAACAGACGGAGGCAATCAGTAAAGAAAGAGACATGAGAAATATGTTTTGGTGGTAGTCTTACCCAGAAGCAGATCCGGATCAAATTAAATTCTGTACCTCCAGTAGTGATATTTCCACGATGGGTAAATATGGAAGGACCTGCTTTATCGGGTTGAGATTTTTAGTTTTTTGTCACATTTCCACAAACGCTAGCTGGCTATCGAGCAATGCCTCCAAGAGTTTTTAGAGCAAATGCTGCAATTTAATTCATACAGTTGTCAAAAGGATGACTTGTAACATAATTAAACTGATTATTAGCTTATTTTTTAGCGTGGCAACCAATTAGATTTCTAAATTAAGCTCGTTCCAATTTCCTATCTAGACCTGTAGCTTTTTCTAAATTATCTTTTTAGTTGCATGCTTATATTTCATTTGACATTTCAGGACGAGTAAAAAGGGAAGGAACTGCTAGCTTTATCGGGTTGAGATTTTTTGCTTTTTGTCACATTTCCTCAAACGCTAGCCGGCTATCTAGCAATGCCTCTAAGAATTTTAAGAGAAAATGCTGCAATTTAATTCATAAAGTTGTCAAAAGGATAACATAATTAAACTGATTATTATGTACACACAAACTGGAAGATTGACAATAAAGTTGACTTTGATTATTAGCTTCTTATTTAACGTGGCAACCAATTCGATTTCTAAATTAAGCTCGTTCCAATTTCCTATCTAGACCTGTAGCGTTTTCATACCTATCTTATTAGATCTATGCATATATTTCATTTGACATTGTGTACTTTAACAGCACAAGGGACCCTTCAAGATGAGGATCTACGAGAAGGCGAACTTCGAAGGGCAGATGCAGGAGCTCACCGACGACTGCGACTCCATCCAGGATCAATACCAGATGTCGGACATGCAGTCCTGCAACGTGATGGAGGGATACTGGCTGATGTTCGAGCAGCCAAACTTCGAGGGCAGGATGTCTTATCTGAAGCCGGGAAAGTACAGGAACCTCAAAGAGATAAGCAGCGAAGACATGAAGTTCAACTCCGTCAGACGCATCACAGAATCTGTCTAATCACTTCTAGCTAATAGGTTTTGCAGATGCTTTGCTTTATTAACATTAACAAGATGTGAGAGGCGATACAAAAAGATAAAGAAGCCTTGTTTTTATCCTGAAACTGTGATTTGTGCATTGTTTGCATGTAGTTCCAGTTGTACTGTGCAATCCAGCCACGATGAATTTACCTCTATGCCTGTGTGATGGGCACAATAAAATGACTTGCCGCATAATTATGGTGGATTTCTTTCTGCACACAACTTCCATAAGTCACTATCTGAGTCAAACAGGCATTTTAATTTACCTAAAGTGGACCTTTCATGCTATATTTGAATAATATATTGTCGGGCCACACCTATATAAAACATGTCTACCAAACACATCATGCATTTTAGCCATGCCTCATTTCGCTCTATTTTAGCCCTGTTTTTGCAAGGGCTGATTCTGTGAGAAGTCTTCTTCGCTGCTTTTGTGGCAGACTACAGCGCCACCTACAGGCCTGGTATATGTACTACAGCGTCTCCATCGCTTTCGAGCAGCAATGGCCGTGGCTGTCTCCTCCTGATTGGTGGAGAGTTGGCCATATAGGCGGAGCTCCTCGTTTCTGAGATATTTCAAATCTGTATCAGTCTGTGTCAGATCCGTTGCAGCCCCGTTTTTAGAGATTTGGGTATGGGGGAAAAGAGAGAGGGTTGTGTTTTCTGACACTTTCCTGACACACCGGGGACACATATTCATGTATAAAAGACGTACAAAAGTGCATTTTGCATGATAGGTCCCCTTTAAACAAGAATACAAATGCAAACTTGGGGTGAAAGCTGGTTCAGCAAATGTACAGCAACCCAAATGTGAATCTGAGTCAAATTCTCTATTTCCCTTTATTTAATAGAAGATTGAATGAACCCCACTACAACAAACCAATCACATACAAAGAAAGTGATTCAAACAAGGTTGTTAAAAAGTAATTGATGAAGATACAGGGTCTATGCAGGAATCCTGAAGTCAGATGTCAGACCTTTTTTAAGACCCTTTCCATACATTTTAAGACCTCATCACCACTTGGAGTTCTAACCGGTTACCTTGGAGACACACTTCACCACACATTGACTATATACAGTATTGATTGTCCTTCCTCCTTATCTTCCAACCGGACGCAGACTTGCATTTCCCCATAACGATGTTGCTTAACAACCGGCGTGAACGGACCTTCGCGCTACAAGCAGTGAGCGTGCGATGTCCTGTTCAGATGACGTCAAACCCAACGGGATGCCATCAATAAACTCCACAGAATCACACTGCACACCTACGCCATGACTACATTCAGGCAGACTGTAGAACACAACCTCTCTGGACCATTTATATACTTATTGAAGACAAGCTACAAAATGTAACACCTTGGAAAATGCCATTTAATACTTTTTAATAGCCTTAATTTTCGCTAAATTGATTGATCAACTGTAATACTTTTTAAGACCCCGCGGACCCCCTGATATAGCAGTGAGTAATAGTTTAAGGTTTAATATAAACAGGGAGATTTTATGGCTACTTTAGAGAGTATGACAGGAGCACAAACATATACAATAGATATTTTTTGCAAAGGACATATAGGTTTTCTAATAAACAGTCAAACATATTTCTAGTTTTAACTTGATTTTAAGACTTGATAGGCAGTTGCAAAGCGTACAATTAGAGTGAATATTGCACCGTATCAGACGTCTTGTTCATAGACTGAATATAATAATAACAAATACATAAAGAGGGGTCTAAAAATATGTGGTCACAGTGCATTTCTTTTGCATATGTTAAGCCATTTATTGTACATAAGATGCCCCTAAATGCATTTGCTTTTCGCTGAGCAGCTCTACTGTACAAAACGGATCATGCACATAATGAAGCGGTATTCCAGAGCTTAGTCTATGGAGCGTATCACACTATGCAAACACAACTGAAAAGGCTGGTGACTCTGTACAGTACGTTGCTGTGCTGACATGCGGAGAATAACAGTCTGTGAACTGTATCATATAAAAGGCTGCTGCTGAGTTCAGAGGAAAGGCAGACGCTGAGTTCACTTCACAGGCTGTTGAATATTCAATCCTGCATCTACGTTATACAAAAAAACTGAGAAATTGCAACTGAAAAATGCATTTCAGTCAAGTTGATCGTTAACATGTTTAAAGCCTCCATACAGTACCATGAGCATATGCATTAGCAGCTTTACATTGTATAGAAAGTGTTATAATGTACAAAGATACATATATATGTAAATTGGAGATGAAAAAATAAACTTTGTACAAACAAATATCAGCAGTGCCTTGACTTTTTCATGTTATTATATGTATATATAATTTTATAATTTTCTTTTTGTCGCTGCTTTTAATTGAACTATTCATATCTTAAACTGCACTGTAACTTTTATCCATGTATTTTTCCTTAATGTTTATTTTATTAGCTTTTATTTTTTAATGCTTAATGTCTTTCATTTTTTTTTGTAAAGCACTTTGAATTGCCTTGCGTTGAAAAGTGCTATATAAATAAACTTGCCTTGCCTATATTTTTATATGCAATATGTAATAACAATTCATTCCGATCAATACATGTATGTTTAAATATTTAATTTGTAGTGTTTTCTTCATCTAATTCACTCCATATACCATCAACCAGAGCGATTTCAAAGCAACTGCTCAAACAGTGGATTTGCTTAGTGCTTGCACACACACAAAACAAAGAATAGTTCTGTGATAAAGCGCTGACGGCCGCGCACATTGTTCTGCATCACAATGACACAGCTCATCCGTGGGTTATAAAGGCAGCACGGCGCACACATCTGCCGCTTCAGTGTGACGAAAGTGAGCCGACACAATGGGCAAGGTAAGTCTCTGCTGTGTGCACGGATTATTCATCCCAAATCGGTGAACGGAGAGTAATCTTTCAAGTGGTATAGTTATGCACACTTCTCTTAATACATTTCAGATTATATTCTACGAGGACAGGAATTTCAAGGGTCGCTCCTACGAGTGCGACAGCGAATGCTCGGACCTGCATTCCCACTTCAGCCGCTGCAACTCCATCAGAGTGGACAGCGGCGATTGGATGGTGTTTGAAAGACCCGGATATATGGGGTACCAGTACTTCTTAAAGAAGGGCGAGTACCCCGACTACCAGCAATGGATGGGGTTCAACGACTGTGTGGGATCCTGCCGTTTGATCCCTACGGTATATTATTATAATTGTTTTTATTGTACAATGTTTTTTTTATGCTGCTGCAACACAAACATTTCCCAACTTGGGTAGTACTTCTTAACTTATGCCTTTCACTTCACAATAAGTCTTAACTGATCTAGAGGGTAATACAGTCTTTTCCTGCAGTCCCAAAGCTCTCACAGGATAATGATATACGAGCAGCCAGAGTTAGGAGGAGAGACGATGGAGCTGACTGACGACTGCCCCTCGCTGAACGAACTATTCAAGCGCAACGACGTCTCCTCCTGCAATGTGAGGGACGGTTACTGGATCTTCTACGAACTCCCCAATTACAAGGGACGCCAATACCTGATGAACCCCGGGGAATACAGGAGGTTTAATGAGTGGGGAAGCACCACGTCTCGGGTGGGATCCATCAGACGTATCGCTATGTGATGTCCAGAAACTGTTTATGTGAAGTACTGTCAATAAATCTATACAATAACCAATGTTCTGTCTCCTGGTGCTTTTGTTTTCTTTGGGCTGTTTGAGTTGAGAGTGGTGAGGGGATTTAAAATGTTGCTTAGGTGGCAAGTTGGGCGTCTTTGATGCACATGTTTTGGAGTGGACAAAGCAAATATAAGCTAGCTATAAGCTACTTAAGGAAAGAGACAAGAATACAAGCTAAAATACGTCGAGACACACACAGTTTCAGCCCAGCATGTTTATTGAGAACAGAGACAGGAAAAAGGTTTGAAAAGACTTTTAATTAAAGTCGGTGATTCGCCTGAGAGAGCCGATCCTTGGACTGGCGCCTCCCCAGTCCAAGAATCGACGGTACTCTCCAGGTCTCAGGTAGTAGGGCCGGCCCTTGTAGTTCGGCTGGTCGTACAGCAGCCAATGGCCGTCCACCACGTTGCACGAGTTAATGTCAGACATATGCAGGCGGTCCTGGACGCTGGGGCAATCATCGCTCACCTCATGCATTTGGCCGCTCATGTCTGAACGCTCATACAATCTTATTTTGTAGGAACCACGGTGCTGCAGGAACAAGAATATGTATGAGTCAGACAAGCTTTTCTTTCATACTAATGTGCTGCTGCAGAAAGAGGGATATGTATTAGTCAGATACATTGTTTTTGCCACATGTGTGCTTTATAGTAGTAGTTTTTGGTACATAAATAAGTACCAACTTTCTAATACTAATTGCAGATAACACAGTAACAACAACAAGAGTGTGTGAAAGCAGTTTAAAGCAAAAAGTCCCTCCTCAACTAACAATTGTTTTAGGCTGAATAAAAGGTACCAGTATGCGCTAAATCCAAGCATGTTTTAGCTTAAAGAAATATTGAGTTGTTTGGGATTTACCCAAAGGTCCTTTAAACTAGAGAAAGATGCTAAGGTTTAATCTACTTTAGGCAATGAGGATTTGAGGGACTGTTTTTAACACTTCCAGGAAAACATACCATTAGCTACTCTTTAATTTTCCTTAAGTTGTACATTGTTTGTGCTAAGCCTTAACTTAAAGGTAGCAGTAAGACTAAATTATGTCTCATTGCCTTTGTTTATTCAGTTTTCCCCTTTAATTGACCCGATACCTCTTTAATATCGTCTGAGGCTTACCATGGGAATCATGCGGCAGGAGCGGATGCAGTCATTGACGCCAATAAAGCGCTGGTTGTCGGAGTACTCCCCCCTGCGGAGGAAGGACTGGTGGCCTAGGTATTGAGGTCTCTCGTACACCATAAAACAGCCGCTCTCCACCCTGACGGAGTTGCAGCGGTTGAAGTAAGGGTGCAGGTCGGCGCAGTCGCTCATGCACTCATGGTGCCGACCCTGGAAATTCCTGTCCTCGTAGAAAATGATCTGCAAACGTTCGTCGGAAAAAAACTGATTAATTATGGACGCTTGATGTTAAAAAATATTTTGAAGATTACTATATTTACAGTAAGAACACATAACAACCTCACCTTTCCCATTGTTTCGTCGCTGGGGGCCAGACTGGCGCTCAATAGACGCTCTCCGCGCCGCGGTCCTTTTATATAAAGTGGCAGTTTGATGGCACAGCATAAAGTATTGTCATCCAAGTAGGTTTATAACGAAAATTAGGTTATGTATAGCGACGCATTGTTGTTCAGTTTTCACATGTTCATCACAACACCAGTGACCTCGGGGCGACCGCGCACAGTCTCAAACAACAACCGTTATTTGTGTCCCCTTCAGTCAAAACAAGTTTGTAATGTTATATGTCGGACACAGAACGAGCCTTTTTGGGTCCTTAAGCTCAGCCCAAAACATCATGTACGAGTTTAATCAATGTACACAAAAATAAAGGAAGGGCTGTAGGTTTCTAATAGTTTTTCCAAATAGTTACCCCACAAAACCAATACAATTAATGACCGTTTCTTTATCTAGAGACACCTGATGGCTGGTAATGCTTTGGTGCTCCGTATCTGTTGTTCTCTGCAATCAGGTGATTGAATAAATTATATTATAGGAACTTTACTTTAGCATCACAAGATCGTAAACCATTGTCACATACTAATAAAGACAATGGGGTGTTTTCTGAAGAGATGCTATCAAGTTGCATCATGGGAAATGTAGTATTCCTGTTGTGTAACCCATATGATTCAGCATATCTTGGCCCCTGCTAGTTATATTTGGACAATTATCCTTTCAAATCTGTCTCTTCTGGATCCCCCATCTTGTACAAATCAATCCTTTCAAAATAATTAATTCACCACATGTCTATTTTATTTTACTATACTTACTTGTTTGCCTGTCCTTATTTGTCTATCCTCCCTCATACTGTAAAATAAAGCGTCTTTGAGTTGTGAAAAGCGCTATATAAATAAAATGCATTATTATTATTATTATATTTCTGATTTACACGTTTAAGCTCATTCACGACAAATCAATAACTAACCTTTGTTCAAACATGATGTAGGTTTAGATGGATTTTTTCCATATGAATGCAAAACAAGGCTGTTGCACGTAGACCATTTATTTTCAGCTTGAAACACACTGAACTATTTGTTGTCAAAGAAATGTAGACGAATACACATTTTTAACATGAGGACATTCTCTGGTTAACATTCCACTATCCCTCTCTGAAGAACCAGCACCTTACCGTGGTAGAGAGGTTTGTGTGCCCTGATGAACCTGGGGGCTGTGTTGTCTGGAACCTTGTGTTCCTGGTAGGGTCTCCCATGGCAAATTGGTCTCAGGCAAGGGGCCAGACTAAGATTGGTTCAAAAGACCTCATGAAAGGAAAAACAAGAAGTGAGGATACCCGGCCCGGAGGAAGCCCCGGGGTCCCCTTCTGGAGCCAGGCCCAGAAGGAGGACTCGTCGGCGAGCGTCTGGTGGCCGGGCTGCCACGGAGCCCGGCCGGGCCCAGCCCGAAAAGGCAACGTGGGCAACACCTCCGCTTCTCCGTCCCGCGGGCCCAACACCTACGGGAAACATCGATGGGGTCGGGTGCGCTGCCAGACGGGTGGCAGTGAAAGCGGAGGGTCTCGACGGACCAGACCCGGGCGGCAGAAGCTGGCTTTGGGGACGTGGAACGTCACCTCTCTGGGGGGGGAGGAGCCGGAGCTTGTGCGGGAGGTGGAGCGGGGTACCAGTTGGATCTGGTTGGGCTCACCTCTACGCACAGCGTCGGCTCTGGAACCTTACTTCTGGATAGGGGTTGGACTCTATTCTTCTCCGGAGTTGCTCAAGGTGTGAGGCGCCGGGCGGGTGTGGGGATACTCACAAGTCCCCGGTTAGGTGCTTCGTTGTTGGAGTTTACCCCAGTGGACGAGAGGGTCGCCTCCCTACGCCTGCGGGTTATGGGGGGGAAAACTCTGACTGTTGTGTGTGCTTATGCACCCAACAGCAGTTCAGAGTATTCGGCCTTCTTGGAGACCCTGGAAAGAGTCCTGTATGGGGCTCCTGAAGGGGACTCTTTAATCTTGCTGGGAGACTTCAACGCACATGTGGGCAATGATGGAGACACTTGGAGGGGCGTGATTGGGAGGAACGGCCCCCCTGATCTGAACCGGAGTGGTGGTTTGTTACTGGACTTCTGTGCTAGTCATGGATTGGCCATAACAAACACCATGTTCGAACATAAGGATGCTCATAAGTGTACGTGGTACCAGAGCACCCTAGGCAGAAGGTCCATGATCGATTTCGTTATCGTATCATCGGACCTGAGGCCGTATGTTTTGGACACTCGGGTAAAGAGAGGGGCGGAGTTGTCAACTGATCACCATCTGGTGGTGAGTTGGGTCGAGTGGCGGATAGACCTGGTAAGCCCAAACGTGTAGTTCGGGTGAACTGGGAACGTCTGGAGGAGGCCCAAGTTCAGGAGGCCTTCAACTCACACCTCCGGCGGAGCTTTTCGGGCATTCCTGTGGAGGTTGGGACATTGAACCAGAGTGGTCGGTGTTCAAAGCCTCTATTGCCGAAGCCGCGGTGGGGAGCTGTGGTCTCAAGGTCCTAGGTGCCTCAAGGGGCGGTAACCCTCGAACCTCCTGGTGGACACCGGTGGTCAGGGAAGCCGTCCGACTGAAGAAGGAGGCCTTCAGGGATTTGTTATCCCGGGGGACTCCCGAAGCAGTTGCAAGGTACCGGCAGGCCCGAAGGGCAGCAGCCTCATCCGTGGCCGAGGCAAAGCAGCGGGTGTGGGAGAAGTTCGGAGAAGACATGGAGAAGGACTTTCGGGCGGCACCAAAGTGGTTCTGGAAAACTGTCCGACACCTCAGGAGGGGGAAGCAGGGAACCATCCAAGCTGTGTACAGTAAGGATGGGACGTTGTTGACCTCAACTGATGGAGTGTTGGGACGTTGGAAGGAACACTTTGAGGAACTCCTGAACCCGACAACTCCGCCCTCTATGTTAGAGGCAGAGCTGGAGTATGACGGGGGATCAACACCAATCTCCCGGGGGGAGGTCACTGAGGTCGTCAAACAACTCCACAGTGGCAAAGCCCCGGGGGTGGATGAGATCCGCCCGGAAATGCTGAAGGCTCTGGGTGTTGAGGGACTGTCATGGTTGACACGTCTCATCAACGTTGCGTGGAAGTCGGAAACAGTACCGAAGGAGTGGCAGACCGGGGTGGTGGTCCCCCTTTTCAAAAAGGGGGATCAGAGGGTGTGTGCCAATTACAGAGGCATCACACTACTCAGCCTCCCCGGGAAAGTTTACTCCAAGGTACTCGAAAGGAGGGTCAGGCCGATTGTCGAACCTCAGATTGAGGAGGAACAATGCGGATTCCGTCCTGGTCGTGGAACGACGGATCAGCTTTTTACTCTCGCAAGGATCCTGGAGGGGGCCTGGGAGTACGCTTATCCGGTCTACATGTGTTTTGTAGACTTGGAGAAGGCGTATGACCGGGTTCCCAGGGAGTTACTGTGGGAGGTGCTGCGGGAGTATGGGGTGAGGGGGTCTCTACTCAGGGCCATCCAATCTCTGTACTCCCAAAGCGAGAGCTGTGTCCGGGTCCTCGGCAGGAAGTCGGACCCATTTCCGGTGAGGGTTGGCCTCCGCCAGGGCTGCGCTTTGTCACCAATCCTGTTTGTAATATACATGGATCGGGTTTCGAGGCGTAGTCGTGGGGGGGGGGGTCTGCAGTTCGGTGGACTAAGGATTGCACCACTGCTTTTTGCAGATGATGTGGTTCTGATGGCTTCATCGGTCTGCGACCTTCAGCACTCACTGGATCGGTTCGCAACCGAGTGTGAAGCGGCTGGGATGAGGATCAGCACCTCCAAATCTGAGGCCATGGTTCTCAGCAGGAAACCGATGGACTGTCCACTCCAAGTAGGGAATGAGTCCTTACCCCAAGTGAAGGAGTTCAAGTATCTCGGGGTCTTGTTCTCGAGTGAGGGATCAATGGAGCGTGAGATGGGCCGGAGAATCGGAGCAGCGGGAGCGGTATTGCAGTCGCTTTACCGCACCGTTGTGACGAAAAGGGAGCTGAGCCGGAAGGCAAAGCTCTCTGTCTACCGGGCCATTTTCGTTCCTACCCTCACCTATGGTCATGAAGGATGGGTCATGACCGAAAGAACGAGATCGCGGATACAAGCGGCCGAGATGGGTTTCCTCCGCCGGGTGGCTGGTGTCTCCCTTAGAGATAAGGTGAGAAGTTCGGTCATCAGGGAGGGACTCGGAGTTGAGCGGCTCCTCCTTCGCGTCGAAAGAAGCCAGTTGAGGTGGTTCGGGCACCTAGTTAGGATGCCACCTGGGCGCCTCCCTAGGGAGGTGTTCCAGGCACGTCCAGCTGGGAAGAGACCAAGGGGTAGACCTAGGACCAGGTGGAGGGATTATATCTCTTCGCTGGCCTGGGAGCGCCTTGGGATCCCCCAGTCAGAGCTGGTTGATGTCGCCAGGGAAAAGAAAGTTTGGGGCTCTCTGCTGGAACTGCTACCCCCGCGACCCGACCACGGATAAGCGGGAGAAGATGGATGGATGGATGGATGGACATTCCACTTCTAAAAAACTAAAAGCATTGTCACAAAAAGCACGCAATAAGATGTATTTCAACATTTTAACTTGAATTAAAACACTTTATAACCCAAGAAAATAAATGTATAAGCACATTTGAGATGAGTTCCTGGGTTTGTCTTATCAGCAATTAACGATAAAATATTTGAGCAAACAAAGACTGGCTGCAGTTAAACAGGATTATCGGCACTTCGAGGTTAATGTTCGTTTAATACTTTCGCTTTATCTAAATAATTCTCAATACATTTCTCAATATATGAAATTATGAATCCCGATGAACTACATTTGCTACGTACCCATAAATCCATTTCATGGGGTTTCAATTGTCCTGGCAAAATAAGCATTAGTCTGTTTTATATAAAATATGTTTGTCTACATTGTAATTAAACCAATTCGAGATGGTTTCAAAGACCACAGTCCAAGGTTTTAAATGGATCAGAGGAGTGTGTGTGTGTGTGTGTGTGTGTGTGTGTGTGTGTGTGTGTGTGTGTGTGTGTGTGTGTGTGTGTGTGTGTGTAGCCTACATTACAGGTTGGAGAGTGTGAAGCATGGAGGTGTCCAGCGGCTCTGCTGCTCCTGGCAGGAAGTGGAAGTCCTTGTGGTGGAAGTAACGGAGGTACTGTGGCTGTAGTTGCTGAACAAAGGGCGTCATTCCTTCACTTTCCTGGGAGGAAACAGCGGGAAAACCTACGGCAGTGTGGGCTCTTCAAACTGCAGACATGAGAATAAGGCAAAGTGAGCCCCAGATACAGTTTCCTCCAAAAAAAGAGGCAGAAAGCTTCTCTACAGTAGCACTCTTTAACCTGGTTTTAATCCAATATGTCTGTTCAGCAAAGTGGAGCACTAACAGGCTGCACTTACCGGCTGCTCGTGATAGACCGGTTCCTGGTGATAGACCGGTTACTCGTGATGGACCGGTTCCTGGTGATAGACCGGTTGCTCGTGATGGACCGGCTGCTTGTGATGGACCGGTTGCTCGTGATGGACCTGCTGCTCGTGATTGACCGGCTGCTCGTGATGGACCGGCTGCTGCTCGTGATGGACCGGCTGCTGCTCGTGATGGACCAGCTGCTGCTCGTGATGGACCAGCTGCTGCTCGTGATGGACCAGCTGCTGCTGGTGATAGACCGGCTGCTGGTGATAGACCGGCTGCTGGTGATAGACCGGCTGCTGGTGATAGACCGGCTGCTCGTGATAGACCGGTTGCTCGTGATAGACCGGCTGCTCGTGATGGACCGGCTGCTCGTGAAGGACCGGCTGCTCGTGAAGGACCGGCTGCTCGTGATAGACCGGTTCCTGGTGATAGACAGATTGCTCGTGATAGATCGGTTGCTTGTGATAGACCGGTTCCTGGTGATAGACCGGATGCTCGTGATAGACCGGTTCCTGGTGATGGACCGGCTGCTCGTGAAGGACCGGCTGCTCGTGAAGGACCGGCTGCTCGTGAAGGACCGGTTCCTGGTGATAGACCGGCTGCTCGTGATGGACCGGTTGCTCGTGAAGGACTGGCTGCTCGTGATAGACCGGTTCCTGGTGATGGACCGGCTGCTCGTGAAGGACCGGCTGCTCGTGAAGGACCGGCTGCTCGTGAAGGACCGGCTGCTCGTGATAGACCGGTTCCTGGTGATAGACAGATTGCTCGTGATAGATCGGTTGCTTGTGATAGACCGGTTCCTGGTGATATACCGGATGCTCGTGATAGACCGGTTGCTCGTGATGGACCGGTTCCGGCTGATCGGGATGGACCGGCTGCTCGTGATGGACCGGTTCTTGGTGATAGACAGGCTGCTTGTGAAGGACCGGCTGCTCGTGAAGGACCGGCTGCTCGTGAAGGACCGGCTGCTCGTGATAGACCGGTTGCTGGTGATAGACCGGTTGCTGGTGATAGACCGGTTGCTGGTGATAGACCGGTTGCTGGTGATAGACCGGTTGATGGTGATAGACCGGTTGCTGGTAGACGGGCTGAGGAGACGGATGAAGCATCACTGGAGGAGCAGGCTGCAAGAGAAGAAAATAACACATTCATCTTCAAAAAGATCATAAAGATTGAATGGCTTTATCTGTCATATGCACACTAGCTTCAGTTTGGCTAGACCAGTTTTGGCTAGACCGGTTCCTTGTGATAGACCGGTTCCTGGTGATATACCGGATGCTCGTGATAGACCGGTTGCTCGTGATGGACCGGTTCCGGCTGATCGGGATGGACCGGCTGCTCGTGATGGACCGGTTCTTGGTGATAGACAGGCTGCTTGTGAAGGACCGGCTGCTCGTGAAGGACCGGCTGCTCGTGAAGGACCGGCTGCTCGTGAAGGACCGGCTGCTCGTGATAGACCGGCTGCTGGTGATAGACCGGTTGCTGGTGATAGACCGGTTGCTGGTGATAGACCGGTTGCTGGTGATAGACCGGTTGATGGTGATAGACCGGTTGCTGGTAGACGGGCTGAGGAGACGGATGAAGCATCACTGGAGGAGCAGGCTGCAAGAGAAGAAAATAACACATTCATCTTCAAAAAGATCATAAAGATTGAATGGCTTTATCTGTCATATGCACACTAGCTTCAGTTTTGGCTAGGAAATGATTGAGTCTTATGCTCCTCCAACAACGTATATGCTGTACATAAAAATGTAATGCAGGTTAAATATTCTTATTCTACCAACTGTGAAGCACAATTTTAAATACCCAATACATTCACTTTACTTTGAATAACTTGCTGTTAAAAAACGCTATTGAGGTGAAGTGTGATATGAGTAGGGTTGGGTACCGAGATTCCAACATTTCGATTCCAACGGCATCATTTATGTGAATTTCGGTTCCACTTTTCGATGCCTGAGGAAATGTTTCTCGCCGCTCTCCGTAGCCTACTGTATGACTGCGGCGGGGCGGGAAATGTAGCGTTGGACCTACACTTACTACAGCGTAAGCTGGGACCAGGGCCGGCCCGTCGCACTGGCGTTATAGATGTTCGCCTAGGGCACCAGATCTGTGGAGGCGCTGCGCTGACAGCTCTGGGAGAAAAAAAAAATGTTTTGACCGTTGGGGCTCATCCTAATTTTCAGCCTTGATGTAACAACATTCATAATTAAGTAAATGAAACACCCTTTTCATCCCGGTTACACTTTGCATTTGCCCTGTACGATGGGCGCTGTAAGTGATGAAAATGGGGGATGTTGGCTTATCTGGCACCCGCAGCTCACAGCCAAAGTGTGAGTGAGCGTGGGAGCGAGCAAGGGAGAAAGGGAGGGTGCACCGGTACCAGCGCTGTTGTTATTGCATCTGGTGGTAGCTGCTCTAACGGATATTAGAAGAAGATGTTTCTACAATAATGTGGAGGGAGAGTCCTCTCCAGTCAGACTGAGGCTGATAACTTCAGCTCAGTGAGGTAAAGGACTCTGAGGGTTTAGATAGTTCACTTTAGTCTAAGTTATCTCAGTGGGTCTCAAACGTTTTGATCACAATTTATGTAAACACATATTTCCAAGGCACTCCTTTATAATTATTGGGATAAAACAGGTTTGAAATCATTCCAATGTATACTATAGGACAGTAAACCAGACATATCGTTTTAAACTGGAGAGATACAAAAATATGCATAAATAAAATAGTAAAATAAGATCTGAATGAACAACAAAAATAAAATACGTTACATGTTTTTGTTATTGGCTATGGTAGGTTATTGGTTATGTTCACATAATTATTTAATTATTCAAATGTAAACCGATCTTTTTCATATGGGTGTTTAGAGTTGTACCCCCTAGATCTAGTCTCTAGTAATTCTGCTTAAAGTGCACCAGATTGAAACATTTCTTCCCGGTATGCCTGAGAAGGCAGATATGCTTGTTTTTCTCAACAAGAACTGTTTTTAAATGGGGGGGGTTCCTTTAAAAGTTGGACTGTTGCACTGTTGTAGCTTCAGTGGTTCTCAGGTTACAGTTACATAGTAGTGAATATAAACAGACTGATTAATGTGAATATTACTGTAAACTAACCTGTGTAAAAGTTTCTCGAATAAATGTAATTTTTTTGGTGGAAGAAGCATGTATAATTTTTTTCCCCTGCCCCTCAAAGAATCGGAATTGAGAACCGTTAAGAACCGGAATCGAAAAGTAGAATCGGAATCAGAATCAGAATCGTGGAAATTCAAACGATACCCAACCCTAGATATGAGTGTTTACTGACAGGCCACTGGGGGGCAGGAGGGCTCATGTTGGGGCAGTATGGATGATGGAAGTAGGCCACTCCGTTGTTGTAGGTGTATGGAAACCCTGCAGATGTGTTCAGGTACTCGCTGTCACAGCTCATCGGCACGGCGAAGCAAGGGGTCGTCCTCTTAGCTGAGAGAAAAAATAAAGCAGTGGACAGTAACTATTTGTGAAAAGCCAGCAATCAGCTCCTTGGATATTTAAAAAAAACATCTTAAACAGAAACAGAGGGTGAACATGTCAGTCTTTTTTTATAATGGAAAAGTTGACATGCCCAAAAGCAACTTTTCCATTCAAGTTAGAAAGAAATAGGAGATTATTATGAGACATAATTCCAATTTAACGAATGTCAACCTTAAATATATTTATAAGAATATTGTTATATTTCTATTTCTTATTTTGCATGTGTATATTAATGTATTATTTTTTCTGTTTATGTTCTATCTATGTATATTTATGCACAAAATGTATTAAAAAAAAAGTTATTTTAGAGTTCCTACTGTTGTAAAAAAAAACTGTTTCCCATAAAAAAATGTACCTTCATATTTTTGAAATGATGGCAAAAAAAGTGAATATGCTGAATAAAAAAGTCGACTTACGTGGTCCTGAGGCTCTGGACTTGCGGACAGCCTGAGCGATGCAGAGCTTCTTGCCTTTCAAACATACTCTCTTAGTCTTTAAAAAAAAAAGACAAGCTGCATTAGACAAAAAAAAATCCAGATATTCAACTTTATAATTATACATTGTTACGGCTGCTGCCTTCCTGGTCCTTTTAAGTGTGTTAATCTGTTTTATATGTAAATGAGCTGTGCGGGTGCCCTGACGTCATTGGCTGCCATCTCCTGGTCCGCCCCCTGAAGATTGTGATTGGAGCACGCCGGGCCCGATGCACTCCAATCGCAGCGCACAGCCGGCGCACACCTGCTGGAGATGACTACAAAGACTGGGAACAATCATCAGTCTGGAGGCTCTGTTGGGTGAACAGACGCCTCTCGCTAGTGGCTAGTTTGTGTGCAAATGTGTTAAACAGTAGGTTAACTTGTGTGGTCCGTGTTGATCAGTATTACTGTGATTAGATGTGTCTCGATTAGTTTAGTGTTGTGTGACTGTTGTACTTTGCCTCAGCTGTGTTTTCTTACAGCTTCCCTTCTTTAGACTGTACCACTTTGACAGTGAGGGTTTTAGTTTCTATTTAGTTCGTTATTATCTATTTCTTTGTATGTACACAGGCTCCTTTTTGTTAGAGTCCTTCCTTTGTTTGTTCCTTCGTTAAGTCGGCGCCCTTTTGTTTGTTCAGGCTGCGTGCCTTCCATTTTGTTTCACCCTGTTCTATAATAAAACTACTTATAACTATTACCAATTCCAACTGGTGTGTGTTGCACTTCCTCATCCCTAGTGGGGATGTAACATACATCCATTAAATTCAGCTGCAAGATACTTTAATAACGTGGTTTACTCACATCATGAAGTATTTTCAGCACATCTTCTTGGGACTCAAATGTAACAAAGCCATATCTGTTCACATAGACACAAACAAGACTATTATTTAACTAACTGACAGTAAATCTGCAAATAATGCACAAAATCAAAAGCATAGAAAGTCATGGCTGCACATATGTTTATGACACAACAACTCACCCCTTTGTCATTCCAAATCGATTTAACTGAAGCTTCACCTCTTTCACTGCCCCGTGTGGAGAGAAGATATGTAGCAGGTCGCTCGCTCGAACCTTCATGAAGACACACACACAGTTTTGACCGTTATCACACCAAAGAAGGTACAAAGGTTTGCTGATTTGGTTAAGGTTCAGACACTTAAGCCACCAGTACGAGTTCGGGTGTACCAAAAAACAGGATCCACCTTTGCAAAAACTGCATGCAAGTTGGTTAAAACTTAATCTGCAAGATGTAGAGTTGTTGGAAGCTTTATTGTCATCTCTTACACTCATCAAGGCTTTTTACATTTCTGCTCTTCCGTGTTCTCCGATTAGGACTCAAAGGACTAGATATGGCTCTGTGTCAGTCTGCAGCTCTCACCTTGTTGTCGATTCCCCCGACGAATATCCGATTGGGGATAACAGTGCCGGGGTGAGGGGTGTAAGAGGTCAGACTGTCACCCTGGTTCTCTGCTGCTAACACATCAGGGGTGGAGGAGCTGCTGCCCTTCTGGGGTGGACAGCAGGATGAGAACTTTATAGGATACAAGACAATGACAAAAGGCCAGTAAGAAACAACATGTGGAGACTTTTATTGCATTTGATGTGATGGGAGGTGAAGCTTTCCCGTCAGGAAAGACCATATAGGGAAAGACACATAGTACTAAATCCCATTGTATTTAGCCTATATAAAAAGAAGATTTTTTTTTCCAAGCATGGTCAGTTATTCTATGTCAGATCAAAAGAAAATCAGCAACACTTTTTACATCAACACACTGAAACTTCTCAATCAATCATTGAAGTGCACATAACAAAATAATAAACTGTTTTAAACTGTACACCCCAGCGCTGCACTTCGCTCTGCATCGGCCAAACGGCTGCTGCACCCTCGCTGCAAGGGGGACCCAAGTTCCCATCAGCAACAACACGTGGGTTTGCTATCCTGGCTCCAAAATGGTGAAATGAGCTCCCCATTGAAATCAGGACAGCAGATAGTTTGCACATCTTCCGGCGCAGACTGAAAACTCATCTATTTCGACTCCACTTAGAGCGATAGAATTACTAACAAATAACTGCTACCAGAGCACTTATATACTAATAAAGGACTGGCTTATCTAAAGCCAGTTGAGTGAAATGTTTGGCTCTGTGAAACCTGATGTACTTATATGATTCTGTTTTCTTCAAGGTTGTGTCTTCCTGGTCGTACGCACTTATTGTAAGTCGCTTTGGATAAAAGCGTCAGCTAAATGCAATGTAATGTCAATCAGACTAGGTTGATGCATGTGCAGCCAGCAGATACAATCCACGAGGTTACAAATTACCTACTGTATCTTATTGCTGCTAAATATTCATTTCTGTACACTGTCACTCTTTCGGTCATTATGTATCTTTTCGTATCTCACCTTACCCTGAGAAGACCAACTTTTGTAGCATTTCTGCACGTTAGCGGCATACACAGTAACTACACAGCGGTGCGCTATGTTATGTTATATATTATGCGCTATGTTATGTTATATATTATATGCTATGCTATGTTATATATATGCTATGTTATGTTATATGTTATGCTCGTTATGTTACTCCCTTAACAGTTGTACAGACACAAATCTAATCTGTATGCACCAAGTGCTTCTCTTTAGCTAATTTCCAAGGTTATCAAGGATAATGGGTCAAGTTAGCATCCTTGCTAGCTTCGTTTTTAAGTTAACTGAGCTAATCTAAACGAACGAAAACAGAAGAACAATTATTAATGTGAGAGTAATTAATTCATGACGAAATATGACAAGCTATGAAGTGTAACAATGACAATGTAATTTAACTATATATGATAACATTGTTTTGTTAGCATTAGCTTAACGATTAGCCAGCCAGGTGGTTACGTTAAAGGCAGATTAAGCATTTAACTCACCTCGTTTTGTTTTTCCTCTTCCATAGCCACATCAAGTTGGTCCCAAAGACGATTTCTGGTTAAAATGTAAAAGTTATCATGAATTTATAAAAGACTCGCTGTTTTTAAAATCCTACGTTTTGTTTTTGCCCCAGGCACCAACTTGCAGGCGCTGATCGAACAGGCCCGACGTCCTTCCAGCTCCGCAGAGATCGTGCTCGTTATCTCCAACAGACCTGGAGTTCAGGGCCTGAAGAGAGCCTCGCTGGCCAGCATCCAGACACGGGTAAACATATTAATAATAACAATAAGATTTGGACAAGATATTTAAAACAATTTGTGCAAAAAGCTGCACACAAAAAGCCTGGGTCTAGTTGCTGTTCCCTTCAATAAATCCCAACTAGTATAGAGGGATGATTGTGTGAAACAATATGGGTTTTCTTTCCTGGTTTGAGTTATAACAGTTTGTAGTTGGAAGCATCTTGCAGTAGTAGTTGTATGACATATATATATATATATATATATATATACGCAGTGATGTACCTGAACGCGTTCAATGAACGATCGTTCATGAACGCGTTCATATTTTGGGCGAACGTGAACTGAACGTACTGTATTTCCGCTAGATGAACGTAATTGAGAACGCGTTCATTCTCAGCGCTGTATAACGGCGTTCAAACGTGCGTTCATTCTCAGCACTGTATTATAACGGCGTTCAAAAGTGTGCCAGATTTCATATGCCTTTCAGCCGAAAACCCAGTTAAAACACACCGTAAACAGGCTTCAAAATAATGCGGAAAACCACCCAATCTGGCAACAGCAAGCTGCCTGTGACGCGTACGCGCCTGTCACCCCTGGCTGTCGCACTAAAATATAAATATACTAAATATATCAGACTCCTCACAACAAACAATGTGGAACCGCGGAACCGGCGAGCATTGAATGAATGAATGAATGAATGAATTAGTATGGACGAAGCCGAGAGCAGCTGCAGCAGCACTCGCTCAGAGTGAGACTCTACGGCAGGGGTGGGGAACCTCCGGCCTCCGGCCGTATACGGCCCGCGAGACAATTTGGTACGGCCCTCGAGGTAATTTATAAACACACGCAAAAAATAAAAAAATTAAAGAAATCTAGACCGCAAAAAAATTAAACAAGCGAGTACCTGTTTTTCCTGGCCAAGGTCAGGGTCCTTGAACACAACACGAGCCTAACGTGTCATCACGTGGTATATGTCTCGACTGACAGGGGTGCAGTTCTGACGGAGAGCACCAGAACGCCACTCCAGCACTTCAGAAATTGCAGTACCGATAAGTCCGTACACATGCCACAGTTTCTGCGTGTCTGTGTCTTTAGTTGTAAGCCCAGTGGCGATCTGCTCATCTGTCATACAGTCAATAACTGTGTTGTTGTCATTAGCATCTGGTTAGCTAGCTATGCTAACGAATATAAGAAGCTTTGTCTACAACCAGTGAGGTAAAGGCACATCTTTATATGATCATTATAGTTATAAAAAAATAAGAGAATAAAGTAAACAGGTATAAAATACTATAAGACAGTTATTAATAAAGAAGAATACAGTTTGAAAGGGTAGTGATTTGTCAAATATCCATAAATTAAAAGAAAATCTGCTTACAGTTATGTTTGGGTGTTGAGAGATGTGTCCATAGATCTCCTAATGTTGCTCTCAAAGTGCAACACATCTTGCCAGGGGAGCATGCCCCCCGGACCCCTCTAGAGGAGGTTAGGTCCCCCCCACTTAAATCATGTTCACATGGATAGGAAACTAAATACATTTGCACACATCTTGTGTCCATAAATTATCTTTCTGTTTAGGTGGTCACGCCACACCCTGCACGTGCATGCATACGCGAGTCATGGTGAGATATCTGTATTCAGAGGTTGCTTTTTCTTTGCACAGAATGAAATGAATGAGCTGTGATTTTAGTTTTTTTAAGCAGAGGTCAATAACTTGTACGGCCCTCTGAGGATATTGTAAACATTGAAATGGCCCATTAACATCGTACAGGAGACAAATAATAGCTCGCAGCAACTTATTGAAAAAAGAACTATGAACTATAAATTAGTTCATTTTTGAAACCATGAACTTTAGTTCAAAATTTTGAATTATGAACTATGAACTGAACTAGTTCATTTTAAAATATGTGAACT
This sequence comes from Pseudochaenichthys georgianus, assembly GCF_902827115.2. Lineage (NCBI taxonomy): Eukaryota > Metazoa > Chordata > Actinopteri > Perciformes > Channichthyidae > Pseudochaenichthys > Pseudochaenichthys georgianus. The sequence continues at coordinate 11,015,622 of NC_047504.1, read as the reverse complement.
GTGAACTGAACTAGTTCATGTAGAAAGTGAACTTTCCCAACACTGTATATACGGTTAAATCCTGAGTGCAAGATCTTACTGATATTTGGAACCAAAAAAATCCACACCCAAACATTTAAATTGAAGGACAAGGCAAGACTGCTTTAATAATAATGTCTCAGGTCAAATAAGAGGTGCTTGGGCTGTGCATTTTAAGGTCCAAACCTGAGGTGAAAATCACAAAGAGGCCAGGGAACATCTCACTGTGTCAGGTCGGATGGCTCACTGTGATAAGAACCCGTCTTGGAGACCGGAGAACGTGAGTTCAAACCTCCGGTGGTACACTGGGTTTAAAAATCCCAGGAGTTTGAGTCTTGTGCCATGCAGAGTTTTAATGTGTCTTTCCCTTGATGAAGAAGTCAAGTACAAGTAACAGCAAATAACTTTCATCAGGTCTCATAGCTCATGGAGATAGAAGGGTGGTTGGTAGACCAGAGGTTGCTGGTTCGAGACGTATACGTTGCAGAGAGCAGGTCGATAAGGATAAGGGGGTAATGAATACGTGAATAGGATAATAGGATTCTAATTGAGGGAATATAGCAAAGGAGGATTAAGTGAATAGGATACTATCTTATTTTCCAAGATCTTATGGAGAAATCTCATGTCTTTTTTGTCGAGGGAAGCCATGCGCAGCTTCCTTCCGGCTTTTAGGACGCGTCACTGCACCTTTCTATATCTGAATTTGTAAAGAAGTAAGATACAATAATTTTTGAAAAATAAAAAAGTATTGAAAGTCAATTTACAATACGCTACATTCACTGGCTGCGGTGACAGATTTTCCAGATCATTTTTCAGCTTTTTTTTCCAGCTACGCGTGTGGTATAGGTATAGTACAGTAAGTTCTTCAGAAACTCAAGAAGCCACCGTCTTCATGGATGTCAGGTGAATGTCCTCGCAGTCCTGTGGGGAGAAAAGAAGAAGACGACACCATGAAGTCTGTATAGTAGGTACTGACTATAGAATGAAAATATCAGAAAAGACGACATGGTATATGAAACAAGTTGTATAGTAGGTCAAAATGAACATACAAAAAGTAGATTAATAGTATTATGTATAGTATTCCTCTACTAAAAGGAGGCCACCTTATTAAATAATTATAGACCCATCGTCAGTTCTGGCCAAGGTTCTTGAAAGCCTAGTGAGTGAGCAGGTAAAGGAGTTTTTAAGTAACAATGACATCCTATGAAAACATCTGTCAGGCTTCAGAAAGCAACAGAGCAGCATCACTGCCACAATGAAAGTGGTGAATTCAGACAAAGGCATTTAAAAACAGTCATTAAAAAGAAAAGATAATAAAAGACATGAATAAAAAGTACATGGATAAAAGTTACAGTGCAGTTTAAGATGTGAATAGTTCAATTAAAAGCAGCGGCAAAAAGAAAAGTCTTCAGCCTGGATTTAAAAGTAGTCAGAGTTGCAGTTGTTGAAACTCAGGTCAGGGTCCATGACTACACCTAGATTTCTGGCTTTATCTGTTGGTTTGAACACTGCAGACTGAAGCTCAGCGCTAACTTTTAAACGTTCTGCCTTGGCTCCAAAAACCATTACCTCAGTAATCTATATATAGATAGTATAGTAATCTTTCACATAAAACAATATAGAAACATTTCTACATACTATGGTTTTTTTCCCCATATTTTCAACAAACTATACTACGTCGTTTTCTTTTACATCAACATGAATGATGGTCTTGAATCACAACTTTAAAACATGTGATGTTGCAACATTCATTTTATTTGATAAAACAGAAAATACGTCATCAAGAAAAACGAATTACAAGTCATTAAATACATTTTAAAACATATTAATGAAACAATGCATCAACATTAAAAACACATTCACAATACATGCCAGACATATATAGATATTCAAATACAATAAAATGTGTATGAATAGAAACAGTTTGTTTTGATGTGTCTGTAAAGAGAAGGTGGATCGAACAGCAGTGCCCCCCCCCCCCTCTCACAGCTGATGGCTCCATCACTCCTCCATCACTCCTCCAGGTGTAGCTGATCATGCTGATGTGGCTCAGAGCAGTCTTTCCCAGGGTGGAGGCCACAGGCAGACAGGAGGAGGGAGAGCATGTGCAGTGAGTGACCACCAGGTGGAGCTATACACACGCATCATAGTCACTGGAGCACTTCTGGCATCCAGTGGGTGGATACATGTGGAGCAAATTCTAAAAGTACACTATACTTTTTCATATTTTAAAATGCCATGCAAGGACTTTTCTCTCCATATTTCCCAACACACTATGATTTAAAAAAGTGTTCTGTGGGTGACCCCCTTGTAAACCCTCATCAGTATCTCCGACTGATGTGAGCGTCCATCGCTTTTATTTCATCAAAAAGTGGAAGAAAATAAGATCTGGCAAAACGTGAGCCTTCCATTTAAGGCAGTCTTACCTGCTGCTCCGTGGTGTGTGTGTTCATGGCAGCGGTAGGAGTGTGTGTGTGTAGAGAGCAGAGGAGAAGTGTCCCTTCTGTGTCGGCCGGAGGAGGTTGGTGATTGTGTGGAGAGGGGAGGGGAGGATAGGTCCTGAAGAAAAATGACGTTAAAAGTCAATTTCTTCCACAACTAAATACAATTGCTACTATGTCTAACAAAAATGATGGAGATATGGACAAAGTATCTCCAGACGGCTGATGTCCTGGTAGAAACCCCCAATATGGCTTTTTACATTCACACTGCGGGCCTGACATACACACACACACACACACACACACACACACACACACACACACACACACACACACACACACACACACACACACACACACACACACACACACACACACACACACACACACACACACACACACACACACACACACACACACACACACTCAGTCATATGCACTGACATAGCAATATTTTACTTAAATAGTATTCGAGGTACTCAAACCTCTCCAAGTGTGACTTTGCATGTATTGAAATATGAATACACGAAGCATTGTGAATATTGTGCCACAGATAGCGGAGAATATAATGTATTGGAGTGGTTTCCTGCCGGCTGCACCGCCAGATTTAAAAGCAGCCTCTCGAGTTAGACAAAGAGTTTCACGTCCCTCAGAGGAGAAGACTGTAATTAACTTTTCTCAGCTCCGTTACACACGTTCTGCCGCATTGACATTTCAGGCGTTTAGCTGCAGCTGTCATGGGAGACTGAGCGGAGAAGACTCGTAACAATCAGCCATCTTAGACACGACAAGTCAAATTTAATAAGTTCCTGCTACAACGATCTCTTAAATCAGGGGTGTCCAAACTACAGCAAATTCAAAAAGTATAATGAAATGTGACTCACAAATTGCTATTGTACTTCTTAAATATATACGTTCAAATATATAACGGTGTTAATAAGCCCACTTTTCTTTAGAAGGATTATAGTTTGCATCAGTAAAGATTTAACAAGGCTCCTGGAAATTAGCACGCATACATTAGATATACTATTTTTAATTTAATTTGTATTCTAACTTTTCCTCCAGGTGCGACTCACGCTCAGCTCATCCATGGAGCGCAGGACGCGAGTGAGGGGAAGGCGATTCTTCCACCTTTATCCTCGCCGTCGTATCGGACTCACCTGGTGACCTTCCAATGGCTAGTTAACATGTTGTTAATTCATTTAGATTATTATGCTATACAATCTTAAACTGAATTAGTATTTTAAATACATGCAATCAAACATGGAAATTGGGATCTACGTGGTAAAAATAGGGTTTCACTTTTCATGTGTCTTGTAAGTAGTAGGCTACACATCATCATGGTGCAGTAGAGGATGCTGCCCACAAGGGGGCGCCATTCCTCTTTGATACAGAGGTCTTGAAGGGACGTCTTCATGCCCTCTTTAAATATCTGATAATGAACAGTGGAGGTTATACTAACATATCACGACATGTCTACATCTGTTTTTCCTAGCATACTGTATGTGGTCATTTGCTTCCCATTTAATGCAGGAGTGTCAAACCCGCTGTGACAATGTGACTTTTTAAATTAATTAATGAGGGTTAAATAAATGTTTTCATAGGCCAGATTTAAAAAAAACAGGAAGAGCTTCCACACAAGTCTAATTTTTCCACTTTCGATCCTCAAGACGCCACTTTATTTGTTACGAACAAACCTCATGGAGCTATCATTTCTTTATGATTGGCGACAAAGTGCTGAGAAACTCCTCCTCCTCCTCCTCCTCCTCCTCCTCCTCCTCCTCCTCCTCCTCCTCCTCCTCCTCCAGACCACAACAAAGCGTCACTACAAAGCCTACCAAGTGCCTCCAACAGAGAGAAAAGCCACCAGTGATAGCTGGGGAGGACAGGGTTTTAGGTTGCTTGATATCCCATCAATACTATTGTTTTAAATCACCTTCCTCTCTTCAGAAAGTTAGTAGTGACTAATCCTTCAACTTTCCCATCAATACAACCTCCTTTCTCCAGATTGTTTGTCCTCATCGGAGTAATGTGAGCCACACCATTACATGTCAATCATTTCCTGCTTCTCTTAATTATCGGGTGAATTTGCCAACGAGGTCTGACTGTGCGAAATGAGAAGGGCATGTTTGATAATTACAGCAATTTACCAGCTAAAACGTGTTTTTATGCTCCACGAAGATCCTTTAAAGACACAAGTGCTGTCAGGGCAACTTGACTGGCTGAGTTTGGGCAAAAAAACAAAAGAGAAGAGTGTTTGGGTTTTATTTACAGGCTGTTTTACTTTTACTCTTTGTATTGACGAGTAGCTGCTTTTGTACATTTTCGACGCATCTATTTTCTCCCCATATGAAAAAACAACTCCGTAGGCTCGAATCAAGACCACTTTCTTTTAGTTGCACACTTGTCTTGGGCTTTTTTCTTTTTAAATCGTCTTGAGTGTGACGCGTAAATGGGTATGTTTTATAAGCCCCTTATGGGCAATTTCTTTCATATTTCATTTCGACTCTGCTGTGGATTCGGTTTTGACTAAAGCCCTGTGAAACAAACTCCAAAACTTTTACTTCCTGTCTCCATAAAACACTTTCCTTCCTGCCATTCATTCTGTCGTCCGCCTTGTTTACCTGAAATGTCAGGATGTAAGTAATGTGAGAGGAACGGACCAGAGAGAGAAACGGAATAAGACGGCAGGTAAATCCCAATCAGTTTCAACGTCTCCAGAGGGAAGCAATGGTTAATGTCTCGACTGTTTGACGCAACTCTGACTGATGGATATGCTGGGGTTAAGGAGTTTGGACTGGAACTAGAAAATCCTGGTTGTTTCTTAAAGTTTCCACTCTGTGAGAATCTACGGTCCTCCGAACATGTGATAAATAACTGACAAGATGTCATCATAAACTAGTAGCACCAATATATCTTTCAAGCTTTAAAAAAGTTACATTAATTCGTCTTTCATCCTCTGATTTCCTTCACAAAGTTTCATAAATATCGAGACAGTATTTCTCCGTTGTCCGGCTGACAAACAGGCAGAAACCAAACATGTCAAATGTCTAGTTGTTCATCTTCTCAAGCGTCTTTACTAAAATGTCAGCTGTTCCTTTAAATCTGACTCTTTAGTGGATAAAAGCAGAGCAAGTCGAGGTCAAATATCAGGTCAGACATGCATTTCCCATGGAGAAAGCGTCCATTATACCTCAGTGGGTCAGTCAGTCAGACAGTCGTGGAGACAGAGGTTGATGAAAAATGAACCATAACAGAAGGGTTCGACTCTGGCTCTGTAATTACTCTACAAATCTCTGATTTCCCCTCCTTCATCTCCACACTATTTATAGCCGCTGCATTCCTCCCGGAGAATAAAATGATCTCCTTGAGACAGTACAATGCCAGAAATAACAGGTTTGGACAAACATTTGCTGAGGCGTGGTGGGCCTGGCTGACCATTACCGAGTTCCACTGTGGTTTCGGTGCTCTGTGTTTCCCCCGCGTCCATTTATTCATCTGTTATTCCAAATGGCAGTGGCTTTGCTGGGGGAGGCGGCGGGGAGACGTGACGGTTCAACAAAAGATGAAGTCACTTTGTAGTCTGGCAGAGCAGAGCAAGGTCGAACGTTTTCCTTACACGAGCGGACACACACACTCTGGTAAACACACACCTTCATGTCTGCGAACACTCAGGTGACTACAGGGCTCAGACCTCCCTCTTGGTGAAGCATGTTGTTTATGTTACAATCATAGGACTTCACCGGCAAATATGATCAACTTGGACATGTGGCTTTATGTATACGCAATCATGTGTCTTTGCATGCGAGTGTGTTTAGGTTATCAGAGGAGGAAGGCTTTCCTTTAGTCTGTGCTTCCTGTCAAATGTTGTTTATCAGGACAAATCAAAGATCATATGGGGCCTGCGTAGCATCAAGGCTTCATTCTCAAAGGATCCCCCCCAGTATTTAAGTAGTAAGTCGAGACATTTTCGACAGTATTACAGCGATATCCAGAGAAAGTGTCTTTAAGATCTTATTTTATTTCCTCAGGGTTATATTTAGTAATGGACTCAACAAACAGTGACACATTAAAGTTGGCAGTAGATGTCTTCTCAAATATTTCCATCACAGTTCCATTTTTTATGCATTTCTTTTATAATAGTTTGACATTCCAGGGAAAAGTTTATTTTCATTCCTGGCGAGAGTTAGATAAGACGATCGCAGAGATTTGGATGACTTTAGACTCGTCTTACAAAATCAAAAAAGACTTGACGAGGACACAAAGGACTTAAACCTGTTGCCTTGAAAATACTTTCCCTAACCCAAGGATTTTAAAAAGTATGCCATTTAAAAAATCCGTTAAATTCCCTTTATTGTGTCTGTTTGACCACCCCAACAACATCCAATCAAATCGCAGGAGAGAACAGTTATACATAATGTTATGTTTAAGCAATAGCTCACGACAGGCCGTGGTATATGCTCATTATATCACAGCTAAGGGGCGTGGTTCGGCCCGACGCGTATACTGTTTTTCTCAGACGCGGAGGGATACTGACTTGTGAAAAGTAATTTACAATTCTACCCGTGGTATACGCTCAGTATATCACGGCTAAGAATCAGATTGCTTGATTTGACTAGTCCGTTAAATAGCTTTGTTAATGAAAGAAATCTATGAGGACTTATGACTTTTGGTGTTACTTTATCGAGATGAAAGAAAGGCCCTTTTCACAGCACAATTTTACAAGTTCAATTCCAGAGCAACATTTAACACTATTTATTGATTGACGCCATAAAAGATACTGGTCTATGTATGAACATCACTCCAGTATATTGTCTCTGATTCTCTGGCTTTCTCCAGCGGTTGTTTGCTCTTTTGTGAAAACGCCTCACCACAATGGTGTTGCATTCCACAGCGACACCCGATGATTTCTCTAAATGTAGACATATTATTTAGGGTTTTATATGCTGGGGCCCTGGCTGTAGTTAGTGGGTGTGCACGCACTGACCTACAATAAAGTAAACACACTCAACTGGGCTCTGGCCAGTGGAAGAGAAGTCAAGTCTGTTGGCTTTTCTTCACAGTTTACAAAAGATACAACAATACTATCTCCCGTTCCCAGGTAGATACTTGATAGCAACGCAGGACTGAAGACACAGGAAAATAAGGTTCTGTGACAAAAACGGCTACATATAATTCCCTTTATCTACTGGCTGTGGCTCGAATCAGGCCTAAAAGTCCCTTGGGGTGAAAAGCAGAGAATTGCCAATCGTAGCTGTACTTATTTACGAGTTTCTGCTCCATGTGACATTTTGAATAAATCATGGTTCACGGGGGAGAGTGACAACGACCGAGGGGAGGACGAGTCGAGCCATTCGGCTATCATTTTTTCAGATGCGGGATCATGAATTATTTCGCAGCAAGATAACACGCATTCTGCATTAGATTCACGGCCCAGTGCACCTGCAGATTTACACACACACACACACACACGTTTGTTGCCCTGCCCTCCTGACACCCTGTTGTTTGTGTATTGTGAATGTAGGTCAGTAATGTGTGTATGTGTTTCTTTTTTAGTGTGTGTATGTTTACTGTATGTGGCAGCAACGGACGCACAGTGTGCAACAGAGGTCTCTTGACACAGTATGAATCCACACACACACACACACACACACACACACACACACACACACACACACACACACACACACACACACACACACACACACACACACACACACACACACACACACACACACACACACACACACACACACACACACACTCCAGCGGTAGGTCAGTTTAATATTTCATTTGGCTGATGGACGGCGTCTGCTGCTCTGTGAGCCAAACATCATTACAACACACTAAGTGACTTAACTCTAATTAGAGCTGAGAATCACATTAAAGCTGCTCCGCCATACAGGAAGGAGCTCACCTTTTTCTTATGGCTTTATTCCAGAAACGGTACGGTGTTAAGGGAAGGCACTAAAGGTGAATAGGGTAAACTTAAAGGTGTAAAAGTAACTTATACAGATCATCAGGAAACTTCCTCGGTAGATATCGTACATTAAGGCAATGTAGTTCATAGAAGTCATGTTTAAATATGCAAATACGGTATTAACTATTGCTAATTTAGGAGAAATCTAAATGTGTATTTTGGACGTTTTCTTTCTGCTAGTATGTCCCCAAATCTCACCTCCTCAAAACTGCATTCAATCTGTAATTAATAGTGTGTTTTGTATATGTTAACCGTGTTATTTTTATTAATTTGACCCTGTTAAAAGTGGGGTAGGCAGTGATGTACCTGAACGAGTTCAATGAACGATCGTTCATGAACGTGTTCATATTTTGGGCGAACGTGAACTGAACGTACTGTATTTCCGCTCGATGAACGTAATTGAGAACGTGTTCATTCTCAGCGCTGTATAACGGCGTTCAAAAGTGCGTTCATTCTCAGCACTGTATTATAACGGCGTTCAAAAGTGTGCCAGATTTCATATGCCTTTCAGCCGAAACCCCAGTTAAAACACACAGTAAACAGGCTTCAAAATAATGCGGAAAACCACCCAATCTGGCAACAGCAAGCTGCCTGTGACGCGTACGCGCCTGTCACCCGTGGCTGTCGCACTAAAATATAAATATACTAAATATATCAGACTCCTCACAACAAACAGTGTGGAACCGCGGAACCGGCGAGCATTGAATGAATTAGTATGGACGAAGCCGAGAGCAGCTGGAGCAGCACTGCTCAGAGTGAGACTCTACGGCAGGGGTGGGGAACCTCCGGCCTCCGGGCCGTATACGGCGTGTACGGCCCTCGAGGTAATTTATAAACACACGCAAAAAATAAAAAAATGAAAGAAATCTCGACCGCAAAAAAATTAAACAAGCGAGTGCCTGTTTTTCCTGGCCAAGGTCAGGGTCCTTGAACACAACACGAGCCTAACGTGTCATCACGTGCTATATGTCTCGACTGACAGGGGTGCAGTTCTGACGGAGAGCACCAGAACGCCACTCCAGCACTTCAGAAATTGCAGTACCGATAAGTCCATACACATGCCGCAGTTTCTGCGTGGCTGTGTCTTTAGTTGAAAGCCCAGTGGCGATCTGCTCATCTGTCACACTGATCAGACAGTCAATAACTGTGTTGTTATCATTAGCATCTGGTTAGCTAGCTATGCTAACGAATATAAGAAGCTTTTTCTACAACCAGTGAGGTAAAGGCACATCTTTATATGATCATTATAGTTATAAAAAAATAAGAGAATACAGTAAACAGGTATAAAATACTATATGACAGTTATTAATAAAGAAGAATACAGTTTGAAAGGGGAGTGATTTGTCAAATATCCATAAATTAAAAGAAAATCTGCTTACAGTTGTGTTTGGGTGTTGAGAGATGTGTCCATAGATCTCCTAATGTTGCTCTCAAAGTGCACCAGATTGATGCTTTTAACTTCAACATTTAAAAAAAAATCTTCCCAGGGGAGCACGCCACACCCTGCACGTGCATGCATACGCGAGTCATGGTGAGATATCTGGATTAAGAGGTTGCTTTTTCTTTGCACAGAATGAAATGAATGGGCTGTGATTTTAGTTTGTTTAAGCAGAGGTCAATAACTTGTACGGCCCTCTGAGGATATTGTAAAAATTGAAATGGCCCTTGAGAGGAAAAAGGTTCCCCACCCCTGCTCTACGGCGTCGGCGTATGAGCATTTAAAAGAGTTTTACGTTAAAGTCAGTACTGACTCAGACGGAAAATATCAAACGTTTGCCTGTAAACTGTGTCCGCCCGGTTTGAAAAAGCAAGTCCGTACATCGACGACAACAAACCTTAAACGGCACATTGAGAATAAGCACACGACTAGCCTTTCACGGTATGTGTGAGTGGCGAATAAAAAAGAGAGCCAAAACAGATCCACTACCACCCAAATCCCATTGACATCGTACAGGAGACAAATAATAGCTCGCAGCAACGTATTGAAAAAAGAACTATAAACTATAAATTAGTTCATTTTTGAAACCATGAACTTTAGTTCAACATTTTGAATTATGAACTATGAACTGAACTAGTTCATTTTAAAATGTGTGAACTGTGAACTGAACTAGTTCATGTAGAAAGTGAACTTTCCCAACACTGGGGGTAGGTAAGTTTGAGAAACCGGCTCGAGATCGCTAGAATTTGAAAATACACAACCGGAGAAAATCTACCACTTCCTCACAGAGCCCCTCCTCCAACACACAGGAACGCGCACATAACCAATGAGGGCACGAGATAAGTGTGTGCCCCGATGGAAGGCTGACAGGGAGGTAGGCCATCCAATCCGTTTAGCCGGTTGTACTTTTTACAGTATCACGGCTTCTACAGATGACATTTTTTTATGGATTTTTTGTCAAAGCACTTCAGATATTCATTGCTATCGGGATGTTAAGAGCATTCCATGGAATATAACAAAAAGTGTATCTCGAGCCGGTTTCTGAAACGTACCTACCCCACCTTTAAGTGTCTTTGAGTACCCTAACAAGCGCTCTATAAATAAAATGTATTATAATCAGTCAAATAGAGGGCATGTTATAGAAGCAACACTGTTAAAATACACACAATAAAAGTATCAGAATTATTTCTACACACACTTTACACACTTTGCATTTGACAGATACATAGCACAGTTTACCGTAGGGCTACGTAGCATCAGGCAAAACACCATATGTTATCATGCTATGGTTAATGACTGCCTTTAGGTGTATCTGTGCTAATGTTTGACTATCTGACACAAGAGAGAGATAAAAACGGAACCACTTTTGTCAGTGTTGCTGTGTGTTTGAATGTGTGTGTGTTTATGTGTATAATTTATGAATGATGAGGGAGTAAACAGCTTCCACTTTGGTTACATGCTTTTGCACTTTGATTGCGCGTGTGTGTTTATGTTTACTCTGTCTCTCTTTGTCTTTGATGGAGTCTGTGTTAGAGGTAAAGGTCAACCCAGTTATAGTATATAGATAGTTGAGTTGAAAGGCATCATAGCAGATGGATTGCTCTTGTCACATTACAGCCTGATTAATTAAAACAAACTATTACCGCCACTTTACTTCAAATATGTAACGTCAACAGCAGCTATTTTATCAAAACGGAAACCATGGAAAGTGCTTGTGGCATCCCACTGAGGGACAGCTAGCCCTGATAAGCATTTAGGGGGAAGATTTCATTCATAACAAACGGTGAAAACCAGAAGTAGTTGCCAAATATTCTACAATTGGGGATGCACTACGAGATGGGTCAAGAAACTGGAACATATCAGATCAGTTCCAGGCCCTGGGTGCAATTTTGGGTAGGTAGATGGGTGGATGGATAGATAGATAGATAGATAGATAGACAGACAGATAGACAGACAAGTAGGTAGGTAGATAGATAGATAGGTAGATAGGTAGGTAGGTAGGTAGGTAGGTAGGTAGGTAGGTAGGTAGGTAGGTAGGTAGACAGACAGACAGACAGACAGACAGATAGATAGGTAGATAGATAGGTAGGTAGACAGACAAGTAGGTATGATATATAGGTAGATAGATAGACAGACAGATAGATAGATAGACAGACAGACAGACAAGTAGATAGGTAGGTATATAGATAGATAGATAGATATATATATATAGGTAGATAGACAGATAGACAGACAGATAGACAGACAGACAAGTAGGTAGGTAGATAGATAGATAGATAGATAGATAGATAGATAGATAGATAGATATATAGATATTGGTTCTGGGTTGTAGAAAGGAGGAACTATGGAGCAGAAAAGGATGAAACTGATTGATACTTTAAGCCTCCTCACTGCTGTAAACGTGAACTTCTTAAACCCCACGACCACCTCCATCCTCCCCTAGTCGTCCCCCTGCACAGCACCATGCTTCACCCATGGCGGGAGTCGGGGATGTCCTTGTTTTCTCCTCCCTCCATCCCTCGCTGTGCTGGCCCTGAACAGATGCCAGCGCTGGGTAAAGTCCTCTCCAGAGGGGCCGCCAGCAGCATATTGGTTTATAATTAATGAAATTAGGGCCGCTGTCTGCAGAGGAGGCTTCGGTCCCAGCGAGCAGAGAGGCTGCTGCCAGGAACACAGACGATGGGATGGAGAGACGGAGGAGGAGACACTGGAAGGATCTAAACGTTCTTCTTCAAAACGTTTTGGGCAAGTATCCACTCTTAGAGATCATTCGGAGATGGGACCACACCAGCGTAATGTGAGCGAAGGTGACTTGCCTACTTCCTGCGTCCTCTGAATCACACCCTCTTCAAACTGCCTCCACTTTCATCCCGACTACACACCTGTAACATGTGGTGTCTGTCTCTATGGAGGTCACACCTTAACCCTGGCCTACATGGAGAACTCACTCGGTCAACACACAGGGTTAGCTTTTCAAAAGTGCTTTAGAACACAGATCATTAATAAAATCCATGTGTTCGATAGGAGGTAGTTAATGCCCCATGGACCGTAATAAAAGATTGTCTTGCTATGCAAATACAACAATATTGATACTTTCATTAATAATTTGTTTTGGATTTAATATTTAATGTTGTTTTGTGCTGGCATGTATCACAGGAAGTCTTATAGATTCCAGCCTGAAGATTACTGAGAACAAAAAGAATAATATGTCAGATTTCCACAGCAGACATTTTGACTTGTCAGGTGTTACTAAAAACATTAACAATGGCTTTGTTCCGTTCGAGTGTCCCAGCAGTGACACCTGCCAGCGTGACACTGACGCCGCTAAAGTAACTCTTTATTTGATTCCTGTTCCCACTGTGACATGTCAGAATGTCTGCTGTGAAAAGCCTTTTGTGTGACTCTGCTTCTGGAGGCCGGTTTTAATCCTGGTGTGTTAGTGTTAGTGGTCTCTCTCTCACACACAGACACACACACTCGCACTAACCTTGTTTCAGTCGCTCCTGAGTTCTCCTCCTCCCTGAGCTAATCCCGTTAGAGTTGCTCTCCCGCTGCGTCCCGCTGCAGCCCAAACACCTGCATGTGACACCAGACAGCAGCCACACACACTCTCTTTTAACCTTAAACTGGATTTGTTTGGTTTTACAAAGTTAAATACTACATTGAACTTGCTGTGGATGATTCTGTGGGTGAATCTGACGGTGTTCTGTGGGCATTTCCTGTGCCACAATCAGACATCATTAATCACACCTGTGCTTTTCCCACAGGTGTAGGAAGTCATCACATGTACTAAAGAACCTTGAGTACTTCCCTTTCATGCATCTCCAAATGATATCCATTTTGATTTGTTTCGATTGTAGTAAGTTAGGTTTTACATGTAGGATTATTCCTTATAGTGGATTTTCTTTGCTTGAATGAAAGGTCTGATTTCTTCTTTCAGCCTTTTCTGTTTCGGCTCTTCAGATGAAATGTCTTCAGATGACACGTGTAAACCGATGTGTGCCGCCGCTTATAAATATTTCAACAGTGCAAACAAAGAAATGTGGAGCTCGCTGACATGC
>NC_047504.1:10986684-10999184 GCF_902827115.2 Pseudochaenichthys georgianus | reverse complement strand
AGGAGTAGTAGTAGCAGTAGTAGTAGTAGTAGTAGTAGTAGCAGTAGTAGTAGTAGTAGTAGTAGCGGTAGTAGTAGTAGTAGTAGTAGTAGTAGTAGTAGCGGTAGTAGTAGCAGTAGTAGTAGTAGTAGTAGTAGTAGTAGTAGTAGTAGTAGTAGCAGTAGTAGTAGTAGTAGTATAATAGTAGTAGTAGAATGTGAAGCACACTGTTCAGGAACTAGTTGTACCAAATGCTCTGTATGTGAGGACTACTTTCATTCTTGCAAAGATAATAAATACATGGATCCTGATATTGAAGCTCAAGCCGGTGATAAGTGATATTTTCCTAACACAGATCCAAACGTACTTTGTTCTGTCCTGTGCGAGGAGGCAGTCGACGGTGAAGTGTCTGCGCTGAGGCCCGTGGCGCTGGAGGAACAGCCGGTGTTAATCCCAGCCGGTGACGGTTCAGCAGGCTGCAGTGGGAACCAGTGGAGGAGGGAAGGAGCGTGAAATCCCCGACACCTGGTGGCTCTTTCTGCACAGAGTCTGCAGCTGGTGAGGAGACACAGCTGCGGCTCCTCTGCACCTCCAGCCACTTACACTGGGCTAACATGCACTGATAATGAAGAGTTCACCTGTAGTCCAGTTATAATCCAGCTCCGCTGTTATGGATATGATGTTTAGTGGCAAAGACTACTGTAGGAATTGTGCTTATTGATTATTACTAGATTTCAGTGGTTTAACTCATTCAGAAAGTTAATGGGACACACTACAGATATTTAAGTGACTGCTATTTTGTATATATTGATTGTTGTGTTTTTATCTTAATGTGTGCACATGTGTCTGTAGATTGTGTATATATAGGATAAACATATTTTATATATATTTGGATTGGAAACGGTATTTCGAAAGATTGACAATAAAGTTGACTTTGACTGACTTTGACTACAGGTGTATAGGGTAATTTGTTTTCACTATAGTATAAATATATCACCATAAAACTTCCCAATATGCAAACTAACATTAAGTCAGTTGTTTTCGTATGTCAAGTTTTCTGAAATGTTTTGTTTAAATATGCGAGAGACTACCTTTAGGAGAATTTAGGAGGAATCTAAAAGACGCAAAAAGCCAAATTTAGTAAAATAGAAATTAAACAAATGTTGGCGGTGTTACCTTTGTGATTAGTTGTTACCTAACTGGACTGCTTTTATAATAAGTTGGTTTCATCACTCCCTGATTCTGTTTACTTCTGATTAAAATGGACCAAAGCTGGAAGTTTTGAATACGTGTGAAATCCAGTGTGTTGAAGCGAACTCACTGTGTACACAATTATTTACAGAGCGTGAATTAACCCACTGCTGCCTTATATAATCAGAGAATTAATAGCTCATTGACTCTAACTTATACAGAAGTAGTAGGCCGGTGCTGTGGTCAAAGCCTAGGGATGCAATAAAGCTGTTCATACAGTACTAATCACTTATCATCTTTAAATTGGGTTTTGCAATTATTATATATTTAAGAAAACCAATGTTACCTCTTTTTTGTTATGTTAAAAACATTACAAAGCTCCCTGGATTGGCACCTAATGTTGGTTTAGGATGAATATGTTATACTGAAGAAATGTTTAATATACGTTTTTGTCATAAAGAGACATTTTGAACCTCATCTACAAGCGGGTCAAAATGAGGTACATCTATAGGGGGCCCAGGACACTCCCCTGTGGGACTTAAGTCAAACATTTTTTCTCATGATATTCGATTTCATAACACATTCATTAGTTGGAGAGAAACAAAAAACTATAAGACCCAAAAATAATTTGCCTATTTAAAAAGTTGTGTAAAAAAAGAGTCCAACACTATAATTTAGTTTTAAATTTACTCGCTGGTGTCTTTTTTTATACTATAACAAATATAGCTTTTTAACTGCTTGACATAAATAGACCACTAAATCATCAGATTCCAGACTTGGAGAAGCCACTATTAGTCTTTAATTGCTTTTCATTTTCCTCTTGAAGGGACTCGCTATATATATCTTTTTTTGTGGGTATACAAATGTTACTGGCTCAAAATAACGCCATTTAGCGGCACAGATAAAAACCATAATGAAATGTTTTTTAAGTCGATGTGATGTGGTTGTTTTCTGACTCGTTTAATCTTCGGGTGTTTTAGGGGTGTTTTCACCATCTGTGTGTGTGTGTGTGTGTGTGTGTGTGTGTGTGTGTGTGTGTGTGTGTGTGTGTGTGTGTGTGTGTGTGTGTGTGTGTGTGTGTGTGTGTGTGTGTGTGTGTGTCATGGACCAAAACTTGAGTGTTTTTCATTCATATTTGTAATAGAGTTATATAATTGCTTTAACCACTTAGTACATAGAAGTGGGAGGAGAATGCACATGAAGTGTCACTCTAATTGTCTACTGGATTATAGAAACAGTAGAGTAAGTTGAAGTTAAATCAGAAAGTGTAGTATTGCTTGTGTGCTCGTCAACTCTTCTCGAGTTGTAAAACAAAACAGTTCATCCCCAGATATTAGCAATGAAGCTAGGGACTAGCATTTCAGCAAAAACTACAAACATCATTTGCATTTTCTTTCTTTTTTATAGAAAAAGTGATTAGGTGTGCCTTTCTTTAGTGTACAACTTTCCCTAATGAGGTTGGAATGCCTCCTTTTACACTTTTTGTTGCATACATGGCATTACAATGCACACACACACACACACACACACACACACACACACACACACACACACACACACACACACACACACACACACACACACGCACACACAGAGCCACGTGTTGGCTTCACTGATCTCCGTGTGTTGTGTTCAATGGTGTGTAAAGTGCTGCCGCTGCGAGTATTAGCCTGTTTATCAGAGTGTGTATTAACGTGCTGCAGCGCAGGGGCTGGGGGGGCAGAGTGTGTGTGTGTGTGTGTGTGTGTGTGTGTGTGTGTGTGTGTGTGTGTGTGTGTGTGTGTGTGTGTGTGTGTGTGTGAGAGCGTGCTAGCAGGGGATCACAGGTGTGTTTGCGAGCTCCACAGAGAGACTTCTTCCCCCCCATAACCCCTGCGCCCCTACCCTGAGCATCCTGGGTAATATCAGCGCACCGAGCACCTGCGTCCCTATCCCACAACACACACACACACACACACACACACACACACACACACACACACACACACACACACACACACACACACACACACACACACACACACACACACACCTCTAATGGCCCTGTATCAGCCTGCCATACGGCTCTAATAGCCAGCTGTGAGCCGAAGTCCAGTGGAGCGCACCACACTCACTGATGCAGTTGTAACATTGGATGTGAGCTAACTACGATGAACACACACAACAAGAGCACATTGTGATTTAGAGCTCATGTACATTTAACTAGTGAAGATGGAGAGTTCGTGTCAGGGTTCCCCGAGGCCTCCTCGTGTAAAATGCAGTTGCTTTTTCTATAACAAAGTTTCTCATCCTGGTTTCCACTCCAGTTGAAAATCACGTAATGTGAAACAGGGAAACCAAAGAGGACCGATGTGTTAACTTTTGGTAAGTGTATATTCAGTATGGAAAACAAAGCTAACATTACTTCTCTCCTGTAATAACCTTTGTCTTGTGCAATGAGGGGTCATTCAGGTGCACTCAATTGAAATGTTTTCTTCAAATAAAGCAGTTTAGCCGATCTGTTACAACTGATACAAAAATGTTGGCTCCACTCGGCGTAATTATATGTCATGTTTAATGGAGGCTTACCACAAGTTCTGCCTGGGGGGCTCCATTAACAGACCCACTGGGAGCAGTTACTTATAATCTGTAAATCCACACAAAAAACTATTATTCAATAAGTATTCACTTAATCGGGGAGAGGTTGACAGATGGAGAGACACAGACATTTGTTAGCGTGGCACTTGCTAAATTACTTCAAATTGTTGTCAGGTGTCCTGGCAGACAAGAATCTTCTCAGAGTTAAAGCTACGAGTCGATCATTAATCTGTTTCTAATTAATCTAGAGAATCACAAATGATCAACAATGGCTTCAATCGTAAAAAGCAATACAAAAAAACTAGCACTGTCCGGTCTATTTCAGGTCACGTGTTGGTCTTTGGTTCAAAAACTAGAAAAGTCTAGTCTCATGTTAAGCAAAACATCTGCAGATTAATGCCATACCCCAAATATATTACCATTCTCACACACACACACACGCACACGCACACGCACACACACACGCTAGTCCTCTGTCATGAGATGATGGACGACAGATTGTGGGCTTCACCTTTATCCCGATGGCGACAGCTGAGAGCAGAGCCTGCAGTGATCCCTGAGGACCGGACCCTCACACACTCTCACACACTCATTCATCATCTTCACACTCACGCTGCTTCAGAGCCTTCCTTCTCCTTCATTTGTCTCTCAGACTCGGCTCAGAAGTTAAAGAGGACTTGTCTTACCCCTCCCCTTTCCTTAATGCATTGGACACTTTGCATTTTACAGCTGCTGTTTTTACACATGATGTCTGTGGTAACATTTGCATTTCACAGCTGTTCTTTTTATAAAGTTTGTGGTGAGAGTTGAGGATATGTGAGGGCTGAGGATCGGGAGTGGAATGACAGATTTCTCGCTTTCTTTCACACGGAAACATGAAGCCTCTCTCACGTCAGTGCATTTTAAAGCAGCACATATCCTGCTCATTTTCAGGTTAGTATTAGTGTCTCTCCTGGGACATGTCTCACACTGCCTGCTGCAGCACCTCTTTTCACCCTCTGTCTGGAACCAGAGCCTAGTCTGCTCTGATTGGTCAGCTGGCCGGCTCCTTTGTGATAGGTCAACCGCTTAGAGCTAGCCAATAGAAGCACATACGTCTACAATGACGTAGATAAGTGGGTTAGTACAGGGTTTTCAGCACAAACGGGGCACATTTCCACAAATAAAGAACATTTTGTAAAAGTTTTATCAGAATTTCATGTCCCGCTCGCAACAGAATCAAACATCAAAGTGGAAACAGATCAGAGACTCGTTGAGCTCCATCAGGACGGAGATCAGTGACAGTGGTCGCATCCCACATCTGATCCGTTGTCAACATTTACATCATAACGTACGGAAATGTCTGCGAACAAAAAATGTCTCGAGTCTCTTCAGTCTGTTTTAGAAATAAAGGATCCGATAAACGTAACACTGTGATCCTGTTTTTATCACATCAAAGAAAACAATAGCAAAAATGTAATTACAATAATACTCCGATTTAAGTCAATATAAAGTTAGCAATAAATATAAAAGGGAGGGTAGACAGTTTCACATGGAGCTCGCTTTTATGTATGTCATTAAGTATTTGAGGTACGACTTTCCCAAAGCAATCACCACGACTTCAGCTTCTTTCAGTGTCTTCATTTGTATTTATTTCTAATATCTGACCAGAACAAGGTTAGCTGAAGACGTAAAACAGTTGGGAAATGATTTGTATACAGAATGGTTGTTCATTTTGAAGCATCAATGGAGCTTAAGCACCACATTAAAGGTGGGGTAGGTAAGTTTGAGAAACCGGCTCGAGATCGCTAGAATTTGAAAATACACAACCGGAGAAAATCTGCCACTTCCTCACAGAGCCCCTCCTCCAACACACACGAACGCGCACATGACCAATGAGGGCACGAGATAAGTTTGTGCCCCGATAGAAGGCTGACAGGCAGGTAGGCCATGGTTGTACTTGTTACAGTATTACGGCTTCTACAGATGACATTTTTTTATGGATTTGTTGTCAAAGCACTTCAGATATTCATTGCTATCGGGATGTTAAGAGCATTCCATGGAATATAACAAAAAGTGTATCTCGAGCCGGTTTCTGAAACTTACCTACCCCACCTTTAAGTCTCTCAAATGGGACTTTGACACATTTTTGCCAAGATAGATACCTGACTTTCAGCATTTCTGGTCAGAAACTATTTCTTTTATATTGTTAGACCATGTCAAATCCAATTAAAAGCAGACTACTGCTCACACCCTCAGTGAAAACCTCCGTCACTCTACATACAAAACATAAATAAACGTGTCAAATCTCTCGTGTTGCATAATCCACTTCCCCTCTGTCCTTTGAGATAATCAGCATCCGTTCCTGATCACAGCTAAATACAAACGTCCATGTTATTATATTAAGACAATGATTGTGATGAAGCTTTGTGCTGTGACAGAACGTTAAAAGAAGTGGATTGTGCTGCAGGACGACTTTGAGTACCACCGATATTGAGAAGATTTCAGATTCAAGAAAAAGGAACCCAACGAAAAAGAACGTATTTCAGCAGAGTGTCAAATCTCGTCTTCAGGCAGCGTTAAAGCACAAATACTGGAAGTGTCTCCGATCCCTTTTCAGTCCGACATTACTTAAATATATAATTCTCCTCAGATTTTATCGAGCTCTGATCCTCAGCTCTGTAAAGGTGTGTGTTCCCAGGTAATCTGTGTGTGTGTTCACAGTGTGTTATCTCTGCTGCTCTGCAGAGGGGGGGCTGTCCAGGCTGCTGTAGGGGGACAGAGTGGACGGGGGTTTCCCATCATCCCCTTCTTCTTCTTTCTCCATCTCCACATCTCCTCCTCCCTCTGTTCTCCCTTCCTCCACGGACCCTCCCCCGTCCTCTCCAGACTCCTCAGACACAGACTCCCCTCTGACCCCCTCCTCGTTGGGGCTCCCCCGCTCCTCCTCCTCTAGGACCTGGTTGTTGTGGTGCTTGTTGTTGTAGCGCTGGTTCTGGAAGAACTTGACGATGGTGTGTTTGGGCAGGTCCAGCTGGGCGGACAGGGTGTGGATGGCCTCCTGGTCGGGGTACAGCCCCACGTCCCCGATGAAGCTCTGCAGGGTGCCGAGCGCCTCCAGGGAGATCCGCGTCCGGGACCGCGCCTTCTTCTGTCCCCCAGAACCAGAACCAGCGGAGAGGCCGGGGCTCCTCCCACTCTGAGACCCGTCCTCTGATCCCTGAAGGACCAGCAGAGGAAGGGGCAGAGGGTCCTCATGAACCGGAGAGGGAGAGGTGAGGGGGGGCAGGGGCGGCCTGTGGAGCACCTGTAGGAAAGAAAGGGAAGGATTCAACTTTAACTTTTGTTGTGTAAAGATGTACATTATAGGATGTTCAGTACATGATAGGATGTTCAGTACATGATAGGATGTTCAGTACATTATAGGATGTTCAGTACATGATAGGATGTTCAGTACATTATAGGATGTTCAGTACATGATAGGATGTTCAGTACATGATAGGATGTTCAGTACATTATAGGATGTTATAGTACATGATAGGATGTTATAGTACATTATAGGATGTTATAGTACATGATAGGATGTTATAGTACATGATAGATAGCACATTCTTAGCCCTGATTGCTGAATGCCTACACCTGAGGGAGCTGCAGAAACACACTACACTACAGCACGTAACTAAAGAGAGGAAACTGATTTGGCTAAATTAGTAGGTAATGTGTAATTGTTAAAAACACATAGGGAACACACAAGTCAGAACTGCCTACCTTAATTGTCATAAATATTGAAATCAAAGCTCAGGGTACTACGGCATCAGGACAAAGACCACCAGACTCAGGGACAGTTTTATCCCACAGACCATAAGACTGCTAAACTCCCGAGCTGGCACTATTTTATTTTTTTTGTATGACTTATATATATTTATAGTTCTGAGAAACTGTGTCTCGTGTCCATGCTGCCTTTATTTCTTCACTTTGTGAGACGAACTGCAGAGGTGGGTAGACGTTGACCGTCTCCTTGGTAGTGGTGCTGTTTTTGAGATATTCACATGGCTGGCTTAATGAACAACAAACTAAACGATAACCGGTGGCCACCAGAGAGACCTCCAATAAGGATAAACGTAGCAAACAAAACGTTTACCCTGTTGGGTTTTTCTCCTGAACATCTGCACATAGCAAAGACCATGTGAGGTCTGTTGTACCTTCTAGAGTCAGTCTTCTCGAGTGAAATACATTTTAAATGTAACCGGAGTTATCCGTTTTATTTTGGTAATATTATATGTATTTCTGAACGGACCATGCCACAAAGACAAATGAGCAAACAGACACCAAACCACTACAGAGAGAAACAAAGAGACTAAACTGACTACAATGAGAAAGAAATGACTATAAAGTGACACAAAACCACTACAAGGACGAACACAAATACACACAATGACTACAAAGAGACGCACAATGACCACACAAAATCACAGAGGGACGCCTAATGATTACAAAGACAAACAGTTTTTACGAGCATATGAAATGAACAGAGAACGGGACAAAAGTAATTTAAAGACACTTCAGTTTTGATCCAGCATCGCAGTCTCTGTGAGCAAGCCTCATGATATGTTATTAGACTATAATAAGAGTCTTTATGGGAAATGTAGTACAAGCGGAAGTGTCAGTGACCAGCTCACATGCACGCTCAACTTCTACACACAAACAAGCACACACTGCTAAAGCTTATTAACAGGGTGGGGCGGCCCACACACCCAAACACAGGAATCCAGCCCCATAAATCTGTGGTCCATCAAAATTAAAGGACCTAAATAAAGATAATGGCAATTCCCCTTTTCTCTGCGTCAATAATTACAGGGAATGTTCTGAATAATATTGAGGTTTCGGGCCAGACTGGAGAGCGTTTTGGTTTCGGGGAGAGGGTGGGATGGAGGAGTGTTTAGCAGGAAATGTGTGGGCTGGTCATTTACCACTTCTATTTGCAATGACTTATGGGACACAAGTATGACAAAGAGGAGGTCTGCTAGAGGGGCAGGTGGTGGGATCCGACGGAGGGAACTTTTGTTTCGGATTTCTCACTCGCAAAACACTTTGATTTGTGCCTTTAGTGGTTGTGCGTTTTGAAAAATGCTTTCTTTTCCCCTTTGTAGACAGATTTTCAGCAGTTTTAATCTAAAACTAACCACATGTCATCACTGATTTCCTAAGTGAAAGTAATGATCTGGCATGCTGCGTGTTAGGGCCTCTTTAAATTCTCCAATTTCCTGAGTAAAACTAATGTGTCGAAGGTGCATCTGGTGGTTCTGGCTGGATCTGGTGTTCACCACAGACCAGGGGTGTCCAAACTATTTTGAATCGGCCCTCAGCAAAGTATAATGGCATGCGGCCCACCAATGAAACTTGAGCTTGTCTTGTATTGTGCTTCTTAAATATATCTGTACACATATATTACACAGTAGTGTTCATGTGTTAAGAAGCCCACTTTCAGTCAATTCAAGTTGAAAATATGTTCCAACAACTCTAAGAAAAAAGCCCTTCCTATTTCCTCTTATGATAAGCAATCTCAGGCTTCTGTTTTAAGGAATGAGCTGCTAACAAAGTAAATGAAACCTTGTGGAAAGCTGTCATGGAGGCTGTTGCATCAAGCATCATTTATTTACATTTGATTGATTTGGCTAACTCCACTTATGAGGCAATAAACCTGACCTCTATGAGTGGCCCAGCCCTTCGAATATTTTTCTGTATGTGGCCCTCGGAGAAAACAGTTTGGACACCCCTGCCATCGACTGCAGGGTGTGTACCACAGACTGCAGGGTGTGTACCAACGACTGTTCGGTGTGTACCACCGACTGTACGGTGTGTACCACAGACTGTACAGTGTGTACCACAGACTGTACGGTGTGTACCACAGACTGTACGGTGTGTACCACAGACTGTACAGTGTGTACCACAGACTGTACGGTGTGTACCACAGACTGTACGGTGTGTACTATCGACTGCAGGGTGTGTACCACCGACTGCAGGGTGTGTACCACCGACTGTACGGTGTGTACCACAGACTGTACAGTGTGTACCACAGACTGTACGGTGTGTACCACAGACTGTACGGTGTGTACCACAGACTGTACGGTGTGTACCACAGACTGTACGGTGTGTACCACAGACTGTACGGTGTGTACCAACGACTGTACGGTGTGTACCACAGACTGTACGGTGTGTACTATCGACTGCAGGGTGTGTACCACCGACTGCAGGGTGTGTACCACAGACTGCAGGGTGTGTACCACAGACTGTACGGTGTGTACCACAGACTGTACAGTGTGTACCAACGACTGTTCGGTGTGTACCATCGACTGTTCGGTGTGTACCTGCTGCTCGGGGACGTGCAGGGCGGTGTGCAGCCTCTCGCTGTGCTGCTGCCTGGACTCCTCCTCGTAGACCTGATCTCTCTCGGCCTGACGGAGGAACAGGAACCTCCTGATGTTGGTCAGGTTCTCCCACAGGGTGCGGTTCTCTGGGCTCGGGCTCTCTTTCCACCTGAGCAGCTCACACAGCCAGCCCTGCAGGACATTCAGGCGCTCAGTTACTCAACCTGTCATCATTTCATGACTTTCTGTAAAAGCACTTAGAGTCTAAAAGGCAGGGTTTTGCTTCAGGAAAACTTTTTGTGGCAAATGTTGTTTGTTTTTTCGTTCTGTAAGCAGTAGGGTCTTTGAAATGCTTAGTTTCGACTTGTCATGTCTCTTGTCCCGTGTTTCTCTGCTGTGTTTTATGTCAATGTTTTCTTCTAAAGTCTTGCTTGAGTGACTGAAAGCTGTTCTGTATATCACACATGTCATTCCGCACATTTATCGGCTTTTTAGAAATACTTTTTAATCAATATGTGTGGTTTAATTTGGTTTAAACATTGTTTTTTACAAATGGTTAATACAAACATTTAACTGGGGTCATAAGGGTTTGTTTATTTGTTTAGGGTTTATTAAAATGATAAAATAAATACATTATTTACTAGTACCATAAAAGAAGATTAAAAAAAGGAAAGAAAACGGAAGGAAAAAGTCTGAGGGGAGCAGTGAGCGTCTGCAAGTGTGTGTGTGTGTGTGTGTGTGTGTGTGTGTGTGTGTGTGTGTGTGTGTGTGTGCGCGTGTGTGTGTGTGTGTGAAGATTAGATTATCTCTGCTAGGCTGACCCAGGATCTGCCACCAGCTGTTGTTTATGCGCAGCCTTCAGCCTGGAAATTAATGGTAATAATGTGATCATCCCTCCGTCTTCTTGTCTCTCTTTTCCTCCGTCCTGCCTCCTTCTGTTCCTCCCTCTCCTCTGCGCCTCCTTCATCCATTTACCACGTTGTCATTTCAGACTTCTCTCGATGTCTCTTAAACACCAGGAGACACTCTTCCCATTTGTGTTGGTAGTAAATAATTTGTATGGAGTTTGTTAAAAGAAAATTGTTTTAAAACCCATCGCCTTCCCGTCTCTGTCTCGCCCTCTCTCCCCCTTCTTTACAGACTTTGATCTCTCCCTCCATCGCCCGCATTGTTTATCCCAGGATGGAGACATGATGGCATACCACAACGGGTAATCAGATCCCACACACACACACACACACACACACACACACACACACACACACACACACACACACACACACACACACACACACACACACACACACACACACACACACACACACACACACACACACACACACACACACACACACACACACACACACACACACACACACACACACACACACACACACCTGCATGTAACACACTCATCAGCTCTTTAAACATCATCAAGTCAGCCCGGATGTATTACACAAGGCTCGTGTGTCTACAGTACTTCTTAAAAACATTATTCCGCATATAACGAGATCATTAAACAAAGGAAAGCATCTCAAAGAATTATAGAATAACTGTTTCTGTGGGACTGACCTGGCTTTTATTGGCGGCCACCTTTGCGAACAGCGCCTGGGACACCTTCGCTCTCTTCATCTCCTGCTGGATCTCATCGTAGATTCCTGACGAGATGTTGCCCTGAGAGTCGAGCTTCAGCGGCAGCTCCACAGCAGACAGGATGCACTTCGTCTGCAAACAGACACACACACACTGAGACGAGCTGCCTTACAACCTCACAAGGTTGCAGAGAAAACCGTAGAAAGCAGAATAAATAAACCGATACTAAAGAGTGTGTACCTGTGGGAGGCGGTGCGTGTTGGGGCTGGAGATGTGGTTGACTGACAGGTTGTGGTTGGAGTTGGTGCTCCTCTCTCTCTCCTCCTGGTAGATGCGGTCTCGCTCGCCCTCGGGAAGGTTCAGGAAGTTCTGCATGGCCTTCAGGTTGACGAGCAGCGACTGAGAGGCCGAGCGAGGGTCCTCCTCCTTGCGCAGGATCTCTGACAGCAGCCCCTACACACGGACACACACACACACACACACACACACGCGCACACACACACACACACACACACACACACACACACACACACACACACACACACACACACACACACACACACACACACACACACACACAGAGGTTAACATTATTTATCTAAGATATCATTCCATTTACTTGTATATGAATCTGTATTGCATCATCATTTTGAGGATCCATGTTACACACACACACACACACACACACACACACACACACACACACACACACACACACACACACACACACACACACACACACGTACGTTGCACTGCAAACTGAAACTGCATGCACACACACACACACACACACACACACACACACACACACAC